>NC_081412.1:288533581-288839035 GCF_030272615.1 Cryptomeria japonica
TCAATTTTCAATTGCTCGATTAATTAGTATTATTACGTTAAAATCATATTAATAAATAATTTATAGACGTGAGATTAAATCAAGTTATAAAGGAAGGATGTATTATCACGGATGGAGGAAACGTGCTAGTAGATAAATAATTATTATTGAAGCAAGTAATTATATTAATGCCTATTTAGTCTAAGTCAATCTAACTAAGAATTATAATTTGAAACTGTAATAAAAGGGACATTCAATGTGAATTTATTATTGCCCTTATAAAGTCATTTTGTTCCGTTTGATTATAGGAGTTATCATAATTTGTTATGTTAGGAATATCCTAACTTTGTCATCTAGGAGTTTTATAGAAACCTAAGGCTTCTAGATAAATTTTGTTCTATTCATCGCTCACGTTAGAAAAACGTTTTATTAAAATTTAAGATTCTGCTTGGAGCAACTTGTTTAGTTGTCACATCGAATTAAGCATAGGTTGCATATAATTAAGTGTTTCAAAAAAAAATTGTTGTTTGGGTTTTTGCCCAAAAGTTTGGGCATGACACTATTTTTCCTAGTTTTGATCATGCAGTAAGACAAAGACTGAATGTGCTAAATAATATTTATGATGTGCTACAGAAAGTTCTCTATGCGCTATGCTGCCTCTCCTATGCACTAGTTTAAACTGTTTGAAAATGACTATTAGTGCATAACTCATCTAGAATAGTTTAAACTGTTTGGACTGAAAGTGCTATGATATGTTTTGAATGCGCTATGCTGATGTCTAAATGCGCTAGACTGATGTTGGAAAGAATTACAAGAAATTTCAATAGTATGATACTGGTTATGCGCTAATTTGATTGATGAAAGCGCTAAGGTTTTGTTCAAATGCACTATGGAATGGTTGCGATGCGCTAGGATGTTACTCCTATGCACTAATTGTAATGATTTCTTTGTTTTCTGCTATTTTGAAAAACTAACACTTGTCTTTTTGACTGATTTTTTTTTGAAAAATAACTTGAAAAAATAGCACATAGAAGAGATAACAATTTTTACCTATGCTAAACAAGTAGTGTATGTTCTGTGAGGATGTGTTCAAATCCCCGATGTTTTCACTAGTTTAGATAAAAAATAAGACAAATCAAGAAGACTCTTTAGTCAAGGGTCATCAACAACATCATAGCCCACTAGTCTCGATACTCTATCAGCTCAAACAACCATGTCACCTCCTAGAGGGTGCCCATTTATTTGCCTTTTGCCAAAAATTAACTCAAAGTGAATTGCTTCACAATTGAGTAGTTATCTTGGGAGACATATGGCGAGTGATCTTTGGGGCGGATTCTTCCCCATCCTTGCACTATGATGTTGAAAATGTGTGGTAACTAACTCGGCTCAAAGTTTCTAGTGCTAAAGTTTTTAATCAGGCTTCCATTTGGTCTTCAGTTATAAACTCCCTTGGGAGGCTTCCCAACCTTTAGAACAAAGGCTTTACACA
This sequence comes from Cryptomeria japonica, assembly GCF_030272615.1. Lineage (NCBI taxonomy): Eukaryota > Viridiplantae > Streptophyta > Pinopsida > Cupressales > Cupressaceae > Cryptomeria > Cryptomeria japonica. The sequence goes on from NC_081412.1 coordinate 288,535,050, forward strand.
TCTTAAAGATACTAGAGAAGGATAATCACTGAGCAAAACCATTGAAGGGGACTTTCGTCAGCCTCCACATTTGATTATAGTGGGTTGGAATACTTGGTGATAAAGTCATTTCCCACTTAGGTCATTCCCCTTTCACCAACCATTAATGGCGCTCTAAGAGAAACTCGGGAGGGCAGGCCTGCTAAAGGATTTAAAATGCTTGAAGTAAAGAAATATTTTAAGAGTGGTTTTTCTTTTTGGTCACCCTGTTAAGGGGAGAGCATATACCTTCCACTTTCGAGACAAAGAAAACAAGTGTTTTTTTTAACCTTCAAAGCAATGATTTTCTAACTTTCTATTTGGAGATGTTGCTCCAACAAGCATGGTGATCTTTTTAATTCTTCATAGCAAAATTTTTTCTATCTAAGAAATTGAAATCATGGTCAACAAAATAAATTGTGATGTTGGTCAACAAAAGGATCACAAAATGAAATACTCCATTGCTTTGCACAAAATAAAATGAGGTTCCTTTTATCCTTTACAAAATGAAAATGAATTCTTTTTATGCACCAAAGGAAAATGTGATTCTTTTAACCTTTTGCAAACTGAAAAGAAAATTTGTTGTTCTTTTTAAACCCAGATGAAGTGTTTTTGCCTAACTTGCAAAAATAAAAAGTTTATTTTGTTGTTGTTTTTATCTTACAATGGAATTCTTTTAAAACCCAAATGAAGATGTAGTAAATTTTAAACCCAAAACAAAATATGAGATTCTTTTTTAAACTTAAAGGAAAGTGAATTCTTTTTATCCAACTTAAAAGCTAGAAAGAATTAAATTCCTACTTTAACTTCTTCTAGAACTGCAAGGAATTGTCATTGACCTGCAAGAAGAAAGTCAATGAAAAATAGAATCTATGGTGGGCTGACACAAGCCTAATTTTTCTTTACTTCAGTTATAGTTTTGCCTTTTCTTTGTCAGAGTCATGCGCTGGACTACTGCATAGATGCGCTACAAAAAGTTACCGATTCGCTACACTAGCTACTGAATGTGCTATACTGGTTACCGAATGCGCTACACTGGTTACCGAATGTGCTACACTATTGCTCCAATATGCAGGAAAGAAATCAGGCTGTTATATGCTAACAAAGAGTTTAAAATGTGTTAGGTAATGGGTTTGATGCACTAAACGGTACACCGAAGGTGCTAATGAAAGGTCCTGTCGTGCTAAAACAACATTCCTGCTTGCTTGCAATCTTTCTCCTGCATAAAAAATGATATGATTTGTGGGTTCAAGCCCCACAGTGGGTGCCAGAAATGTGTCCAAGAAATGAGGGCAATAGAAACATGAAAGTTAGTTTCAAAGGGGCCACACACCAATGAGACTCTTGGTGCAAGTTATAGGAACTATATTGAAATAGCTCAACTTCCCAAGGGGTGTCCCATTGTTCTCTATCTCACAGGATCCCTAAATTCAATGCCTTTTCTCTCAGATCACTGAGAAAAGTGACTTAGGAATGACAACTCCAAGAACGAGTGATGTTTGATTATTATGCATTCCTAGATATGTATGCTATTAATCTATGATGATTAATATAGCATAAAGATGGTGATACGATTAGGTAATTATCCTAGGAATGATATACTAGTCTAACATGGATATTGTATGATATTAGAATGCCTCTAAATGCTTATTAAGATGATTTATCAAAGAGAGGCTAAAATGCTTAGTAATTAGACTATAAGTTTGATGCATGAAGAATTGGATGTATCACTAGCAAAATGACTATAAGTTTGATACATAGAGATTTATATATCCAAATGAGAGAATGAGAGCTCTATTTATAGGAAAAATATGGCAATGGATGGTCAGGATTGAATAATCTTAACAAGGGCTAGGATTGAAAGTTAATCAATCCATGTTCATAATTCTCACCAATGAAATGGTGACAATTGTCAATGAGAGATTTCTTGAGAGGAGATGAAAGAAGCATTAAATGATTGAGAAGACATGAAGGTTACCTTAGGAGGTAAGGGTTAAGGTTAAGTTAGGGTTATCCAATGGATACAACTTTTACCCAATGGGTAAACTCTTGTGCAAGGGTTAAAGAAATAACCAAGGTTAAAGCCATGAATGCTTGATGAGACCATTGGGTTAGATGAGGGTTGAGTTAGAGAGAGTCTCTAATCATGCAAGAAGGTTGAGTTAACCATTATTGGTTATGTAAGAGCCTTAAATGGTTTGGAAGACTTTGAGGGTTAACTTGTTGAGGACATAAAACCTCTAATGGTTTTCAAAAGACTTTGGAGGCTTTGAGAAGTGACTTCTCTTTGCTTAGGATTGTGACAATATTTAGGAGATGGATTAGGCTAAATTGGAAGTGATTAGAAGAATCCAGAAGGGGGTTAAGGAGGCATGTGGGAGATGTAGGAAAATGCAAGTGGAGGAAAAATGATTTTAATTAAAATAAAATTACTTTATTTCAATCAAATAGATGCAACTTGCATAAATACAAGTGGTGGATTTAAATAAATAAATTAGATTTATTTATTTGCAAGGATCAATTTAATTAAATGTAAATTTAATTAAAAAGGGAGAAAGGGGAATTAATTAAATAGTGATTTATTTAATTATAGGTTAGAAAAGGCTTAAGTGAACTTAATTAAATAAATTGAGTAATTTATTTAATCAAATAGATGAATGTGAAGAATTTAATTAAATAGAAGAATGAGGTTGAAATGAATATTAAATATTCACTTAGGAAAGTGGTCAGATTTATATGCCTACTTTTTGCCCCTCTTTGAAGTGACGTGTGTGCACATGTTGATTCAAAGAAAAATTGCTGGATATGCTGTCAAAATTTGATCAATATGATGCTGTGTGTTGAGATGTCGATATGCCAATATGGTGCCCCAGTGTAGATTTGATAAATGATATGAAAAGTTGATATGAAACTGATATGAAATTGATGTGGAGATTCGATATGATAATGCCCCCTCGGAAGATCGTTTGTGCACTAAAGGCATGAAGGATCTCTTGAAAGAAGAAGAATATTATTTGAAAGATACAATAGTAGATAGTTGATGACATGCATGGGTTTGATAAGATTGATCCGATTGAGATTAAGTCTGGTTTTAGGAATGACACCTCCTGCATAAGACAAAGATGATCAAAATGTCTGGTTTCAGGAATGACACTGCTTGTATAAGACAAAGATGATCAAAGCGTCTTGTTTCAGGAATGATATATCTCGTATAAGACTTGATCAAAGCATCTGGTTTCTGGAACGATATATCTTGTATAAAATTTGATCAAAATGCCTGGTTTCAGGAAAGATACATCCTATATAAGACTTGATCAAAACATCTGGTTTCAGGAAAGATACGTCCTGTATAAGACATGCTTGATGATAGTTGGAAGAATGACGAAGATATGAAAGTGAAGAAAGATTTTGTGATGATGCGATAGATATGCATGTGATAGATGCAATGATGAATGTGACTAGATGATGATGATGAGATGTATGATAATGATAATGATATGAGATGTATCTTGAAAATGAGATGTATGATAATGATAATGATGTGATACTAATGCAAGATTTAAGATGATATGTAACTAAAAGATATGCAACTAAATGCAAGATTAAAATGATATGTAGCTAAATGATCACTTTAATTCTATCATTGTCATTCTTGTTTAGTAACTTATTTGTGCTATGTTTTGTGTTTGTAATCATTGAGCTTTTGATATGTTGGAAGTTTATACAAGCAACATGGTATAATTGAACCATAATGACCTGAGTACAACTTACATGGATGTTTGATATTGCAAGATGACACAAGCATCGAGGTATAATTGAACCAAGATGACCTGAGTGTTGCTAGTGTAAAATAGACAAGAGTTAACCATTTGCATGTGCAAAGTGGAAAATGTCTTCAATGATATGTTTCCAATCATGTCTCAAGACAAATTTGCACCATATGAATGATTGCCTCACAGACAGAAAACCAAAAAAATCAGATTTCCTTCGTTGCTTTCTTTAGCTCGATGCATCTTCAAGTAGCTCAAGAGATCTAATGATTCAAAAATTTAAGATAAAAAATAGTCAAAACTTCATGCCATATGTAAACAAATCATAATTTAGAAAATCATCCATCATGTATGTGTTAAAGTTTTCAGTTGGATAATGGTCTTGTTTTCTAGGTTGATGAGAAGTTGTTGACATTGTTTTCTTAGCATGTTGTGATCCTTGTCGTTTGTTGTCAGAATGGTTAAAGTGAGAGGAATGCTACCCCTAGTCCCAGATATCTATTGATATGGATATACATGTTGATCACCAAGCCATGGTGGGATATGATATGGATAAGCATATTTGGATAATCAAGGATAGTGACTACGCTAAGTATGTCCGGGATAATGTTGCGTGAATAATTGTTGGGCAATGGCCATTAGCTAAGACTTGGATGAAAGATAGAAGTACTGATAGATAGAGGAGTCATTCTCTCACAAATAGCACCTATTTCCAGGTTTTCACTACTTGTTTTTATTACACTTTTTTGATTTTTTTTTTTGTATTTTTTGTATTTTTTGATTTTTTTTTTGTATTTTTCTGATTTTTTGATTTTTTTTGTATTTTTTGCTTTTCCGTGCATTGGATGACTTAAGTGTAGAATTTATTTAGATGGGTATTGTTGGTTGGTTCATTGACCATGCCTCCCTCTGAATTTGTTAACTGATAGGTACTTGATCCGTAGGCTGATATGATGACAAAAGGACCCAACCAATTAGGTTCAAACTTCCCCTTCTTTTCTTGACCCTGTTGATTTCTTGGATTTTATTTTAGTACGAGATCACCGACTTTGAAATCCCTAGGACTTTGTGATTATAGCTTCTGCACATTCACTTCTAGTATTCTTTGAGATGGTCATAGGCATGTTGGCATTTTTAATCATTAAAAAGTTCTAGTTCATGCAACCTGTTTACTCGATATTCCTCATCTGGTATGAGGCCTTTCAAAGATACTCTAAGAGAGGGTATTTCTACCTCAAGAGGTAGAATTGCTTCTGATCCATACACCAATTAATATGGCATAGCCCTTGTAGGTGTCTAGATACTAATTTTGTATGTCCAAAGTGCCAGATTGAGTTGTACATGCTCTATTGTCCAACCTTGGTATTTGTTTGAAGTTGATACAGACAAAGTACTATTTTAAATCATCCACCATTCTCTTATAGGGCGTTAGCTTATCATTCTTTGTTTGATATTCATCATTAATCTGATTGATGAATAATTGAGAATCCCCATAGACTCTCAATTTCGTGATTCTCCATTCAACAACCATTTTGATTCCTGTTACGAGGGCTTCATAGTCAATGATGTTGTTGATGCATGGAAACATCAAGTCTATAAGATCGTGGAATTGTGTACCCTTTTGGAGTGATGAATTAGATGCTGACACTTGATCCATGTTGTGTATAGGATCCATCAAAGTACAAGGTCCATTATTTTGGTGTGACAGTGAGTACATCCATGTCTGGAAATTCCACCTGCATTGGTTGTTGATCTATTTGTGATGCTTCTGCTAGTTGATCTGCAATTACCTATCCTTTGATAGCCCAACATTTTGTGTACTGGATATCAAACTCACTGAGAATCATGACCCACTTAGCCAATCATCCTGTAAGAGCTTCTTTTCTAAGTAAATACTTGGGAGGATCAATTTTTGCTACTAGCTTGATTGTATGGGCTAGCATGTAGTGATGAAACTTTTGAGAGGCAATTACTACTACCAAACAAGCCTTCTCAATGAATGTATAATTTAGCTCATATCCGTTTAATGTTTTATTAATGTAATATATAGCTCGTTCCTTACCTTCTAGATCCTCTTGTGCTAGCAGTGCCCCCAATGATACTTCAGTTGTTGATATGTAGAGAATGAGTGGCCTTGCCTGCTATTGGTGGTACCAAAATTGGTAGATTCATCAGATATTATTTGAGATGGTGAAATGACTCCGCACACTTTTCTTCCCATCTGAAGGTATGTTCTTATGTAGTAGATAATTGAAAGGGAGACATTTATCTACTATTTGGGCTATGAATCACCTGATAGAGTGCAATCGTCCTTTTAGAGATCTGAGTTGGCTAATGTTCCTGGGAGGTGGCATCTCCATGATGGCCTGTACTTTCACTGGATCTACTTCAATGCCCTTTTCTGACATAATGTAGCCTAATAGTTTGCCTGATGTGAGCCTGAAGACACACTTCTTAGGGTTTAGTTTGACCTTGAACTATTCTAATCTTTGAAAGATTTTATCTAATATACCTAGATGTTTTGCTCGAGTGAATGATTTAGCCAGTAAATCATCCACATAGTCCTCCATGAAGGTTTGCATCATATCATGGAAGATTGTCATCATGGCCCTTTGATAAGTTGCCCCAACATTTTTAAGGCCGAAAGGCATGAATTTCCAACAATATGTTCCCCATGGATAGGTGAACGCAATTTTATCTTGATCCTCTGGGGCAATTTTGATTTGATTATATCCAGAGAAACCATCCATTAATGATAACATCACATGGCTTGTTGTTAAATCCATAATTATGTTGATGCTTGGCAAAGTAAAGTCATCCTTTGGACCTGCTTTGTTGACATGTCTAAAATCTGTGCATATTTTGATGCTTTCATTAGGTTTTGAGACTGGTACAATGTTTGAGATCCATTCAGTATAGTTGATAGGTCGGATAAATCTGACGTCTAATAACTTATTTAGTTCAACTTTGACTAACAATGCCACATGCAGATTCTTCTTTCTTAATTTCTGTTTGACTGGCTTAGCTCCGGGAGAAATAGATAAATGATGCATGATCAAGTTTGGATCTATTCCAGGCATATCAACATAGGACCAAGAAAAAATGATTTTCTTTTCCTTGAAGAATTTGATAAAATCTGGTTGCTCTTCTTCTGTCAGTGATTCTGCTAGGTGTATGGCTTTGACTGCTTCTTTAGTACCAATGTTTATTGTTTGAGTTGGCTCAATCAATATGGGTGACCTTTCTTGATAAGGTTTAGGAAGAGTGTCAAGTCTCCCATCTTTAGGTGCCTCAAAAAGGTTTTCACTTGCAGATGTGTCCTTTATTTTTACTTTTTTTTGTGATCTAATGCTGCCATTGCCTGGTTTTAATCATTAGATCCTTTGTTTCTTTCATTTTTGTGACTGAGAGACTTGACACTCCCTTGATTGCAGATATTATTGTTTTGTTCACTGGTAGAGCATGTTTCTGGGTTGGTTGAACATAGATACTAGACAATGGATTCATCATCTGGGAAAATTAGTATATCATGGTGTTCAAGTTATTCCTAGTTTATGAGATCAGGAAATACGAGCGGTAAGGAGTCACAGAAAACTGCTCTCTCAAAATTCTCACAAATGACAGGAAATCTACCTTCAATGACTAGAAACATGGCTCTTCTAGGGATGTGAATACTTGTTCTCCATCACTATGAGCATAATATAATATCACCATTTGTTGAAAACTATTATTCCAACACAAAAGAAACCATTATTGATTCACTGAAACTGTTGTTCCCATGCTTGATCTTGGCGCATTCTTCCTAGATCTATTGCTTACACATTTTGGCCTCTTAAATATGGACAAACACTGCTCCCTCATTAAATAGAATTGTTGTTCTTTGTCTCTCAAAATCTATCCAACTGAAACCTAATGCTCTTGGCAGCCAATGCTGTGCATAGAAACTAGGTTTTCAATATTTACAAGTAAACTTAATCACACCAAAGGATTGGAGTTAGGAAATTTTTAAACAAAAGAAAATAACAAAATCCCTCCCAAACACAAGGAACATGAATTTCTCTTTGAAACTCATCAAAAATACACATGGTATGAAAACAAATAAGCTTTTTTTTTTTTCTCTTTTTTGGGGAATGAACACCTTTAAAAAAGACTTTTTAATGTGCAAGATCCCACTTAATTCTTTCAAAAGGTAAAGAACCCAAAGATCTAATAACTTGATCATAAGACAAATATTAACAAACATAAACCTCCTAAACCATTTTACTAATTATCAAGTGGAGGATGGAGTAGAGCAGAGTAGACAAGGGGAATGGTCAGGCCCAAAATTCATTTTTTTTGGCCGGGAGACCTAGAGCAGCACTAGGACACCAAGTAGTAGGTAGACTCTCTGACCCTTCGGAGGGGGAGGGATCAGATGGTTTGGAACCTGATGCCCCTTTTGATTCAGGAGACCCAGGTGGGGGTCCCAGATCACGTGGACCTAGGCTTGAGAAGATCAATAAATGGTCTTCTCTATTTGGCATCAAACCTAAAGGTAAGTCAACTTTGCCTCCTATTGAAAATATCTCAAATATATCTCAGGGAAAGTATGCCATATCCATTCCTGATCAAATTATAGATCATAATATTGCTCAGATGGAAAGTACCCTAATAGGAAAATTATTTAGGGTGAGACCTAACATTGAGGTTGTTCATGGATTTGTGAAGAGAAAAGGGAATCTAAAAGGCCAGGTGGATGTGGTAGCTATGAGTAAAGGTTGTCTCTCCTTTTTATTTTCATGTGAGGAAGAGCGTAGATAAATCCTCTGCAATGGAACTTGGATGATAGGTAAATATATAATGTATATCCAAAAATGGTACCCTAACTCAGGTCTGGATGATGAGTTGAAGTGCCTATATGGATAAAGCTTCCAGGTCTTCCAATGGAACATTGAGAAGAATATGTGTTTGTGGGGATAGCTAATACTTTCAGGGAGCTTCTCTCCATTGACCTAGTGACGACGTCTAGAAGAAGACTCATTTATGCTAGAATCTATGTAGGGGTTGGGCCTGATACAGATATGGAAAAGGAGATAAAGATAGATTCAAAACTTGGCAAATGGATGCAAAAAATCATTTATGAATCTATTCCCTTTGCTTGTTTTCACTATAAGAGAGTTGGGCATTGGGCTAAAAATGCCCAAACAAAGTATCCAAGTCTCAAACCCAAACCAAGGTTTGGAAAAAGGTGGAAATAAACTCAGATAATAAAATAGAAAAATATTTGAAAGACCTCTCTTCTGATGGTTCAGATTAGGAGAAACAGTCCTAGATTGGAAGAAATGAGGAGGATTTAGCTAGGGAATCAAGAAATGAAATGGTGGATGGAGTTGAAGATAATATTTCTGAGCAGGAAAATGAGTAGGAGAAAAGTGGAAGGGATTCTAATAATGGAGAGAAGAACTCACAATGCCACTACCTAAATGACCAGAAGGACACAACAGATCAGAATATAGTTGAGAGTGAGAAGCGGGAAAGTAGTCAGATGGATAAGGGAGATAGTAAAACCAAGGACAATAAGGAGAACGGAGATGTTCCTAACTCAAAATGAAGAGTGTTTTCTGGAGAAACCTATCCTCACTCAGAAGTAAGTTTGTTGAAGATAGCTGGATCATCCTGGAGGATTTCAATACCCCTCTGAGAGAATATGAGAAGAAGGGAGGGAGCCAAACCAATCTGGACAACAGATTAGACTTGATGGAGTTCATTATTAACCATTCTCTCCATGATCTGGACTCACAAGGGGTTAAATACACTTGGACCAACAGAAGGAGTGGTGAAGACTTAATTCAGGCCAGGCTTGATAGAGCTTTAATCTCTCATGACTGGTTTAATTCCTACTTTTGTTCTTTATCTGCTCATATTAGGGCTGGGTTGGATCATTATCCCATATTTTTTAATGTTGATCCCAAGTAGGGAAGGAGACATTTCCCTTAAAGATTTGAAAGAATGTGGACCAAGCACCCAGACCTTGAAAACAAAATCAGGGATTAGTGGCAGGTTAGAGTTGAAGGAAATGCTATGTATAAGGTGGTCAAAAAGTTGAAGTTTGTGAAAGACAATGTTAAAAGATGGAATAAGGACTCCTTTGGGAACATTTTTGTCTCCAAATCTGCCATTCTCTTAGATCTGAAAGATATCCAAGCTGAGATTCAAAATAATGGCTACTGCAATGTCTCTAGAGAGGCTAAAGGTGAGATTCTTATGAAATATCATGACATCATAGCCAAAGAAGAAACTTTATGGAGACAGAGGTTGAGAAATAAATGGTTGAAGGAGGAGGATAGAAATGCCAAACACTTTCACATGTCCACTTTGAAACACAAGGCTATCAATAGGATTTCTCAACTTAAAGTCAATGGCAGAACTATTGATGATGAAGATTATATGAGGAAAGTTGCCTTGGAGTTCTTCTCCAATATTTTGACTAAGGATCAAAACCTGGACCTTCAAGCTCAAAGGGACCTTTTGGATTGCATCCCTTCTATCTTGGATGGTGACCAGAACTCCTGTCTTACTACTATCCCAACTAATGATGAGATTGTGAAAGCTATCAACTCTTTTGAAGGTAATAAGGCCCTAGGCCCGGATGGTCTCCCTATGTTCCTTTTTAAAATGTATTGGCATATTGTTGGAAGGCATGTTTCCACTACTATGAAAGAATTCTTTGGTGCTAGGATAATTTTGAAAGAATTGAATGGTACTTTCATTTCTCTTATTCCCAAGAAGATGGGAGCTGACTCTATGGATCTTTTAGACCTATCAACCTCTACAATTATTTGAACAAGATTATCTCTAAAGTCTTGACCTCTAGAATTCTAACTTTGCTCCCCTCTATCATATCTCCCCAACAAAGTGGTTTTGTCCTGGGTAAGCAAATTTTGGACTCGATAATCATGGTCCATGAGAACATTCATCCTCTTTCTATAGCTAAAAAAGAAAGTTTCTTTCTGAAGCTTGACTTATCTAAAGCCTATGATAGAGTTGACTGGGGCTTTATGTAGACTGTTCTTTCAAGCTTTGGATTTTGTTCAAGAAGCATCAGTCTAATCATGCAAATGGTTTCCTCTGTTTCTTTTTCTATGTTGGTCAATGGGTCTCCTTCTCCCTTTTTCAAGCCCTCCAGGGGTCTCAGATAGGGGGACCCTCTTTCCCCTGTTCTTTTCATAATCATGGTGGAAAGCTTGGGTAGATTTATTGGAAAACTAGTTGAGAAGGGAGAATTTGGAGGGCTTAAACCTTCACCAGCTGACCAAGTGTGTTCTCATCAGTAATTTGTGGATGACTCAATTATTATGGGGAATTCTTCTATGAAAGATTCTAGAAGCTTAAAGAAAGCTTTGGACAGATATGGGATTACAATTGGTGAAGTGATTAATTGGTCTAAAAGTTTTGTTTATTTCATAAATGCTCCAAAGAGAAGACAAACAAAGATTTTTAATATTTTGGGTAGCCAAATTGGGAATCTCCTTGCTTCCTATCTTGGGCTCCCTTTATGTTAGGTGCCTCTTGATACCTTTTGGGGCGCTCTAGTGGATAAAGTTCATAAGAAGTTAGCTAGATGGAAAGGCTCTTTGCTCAGTCAAGCGGGAAAGGTCCAGCTTCTGAAATCTACTCTTCAAAGTATCCCTCTTTATGCCATCAGTCTTTTTAGAATCCCTGTTAAGTTAGCTTAGGCTATTGAAAAAATTCAAAGAACCCTTCTTTGGATTGGGGTTGGGGAAAAGAAGAGAATGGAACTGATTGCATGGGACAAGGTGTGCAAACGTATAAGAAAAGGAGGACTTGGTCTTAGAAGAATCAGAGATATGAATGAGTTTCTTATGGCTAAGAAGATATGGAGAGGTTATAATACTGAGGGAGAATGGAAATTGATATGGGACAATAATTATAAAAGACAACTCCCTACCCTTCATAGTTTCCTCAAGGCTGAAGATATCCCGATTGGGTCCAATACCTAGAAAAATGTCACTAGAACTAGAGATATAATAGTCAAAGGAGTGAAATGGAAGGTGGGGAAGGGTAATTTCATTAAATTCTAGGAAGACACTTGGTTGTTAGACTCCCATTAGTGACAATCCTGAGTGGGGCAAGTTTTAGGATCAGTGTAAGGAAAAATTTGGTACTACTTTGGCTGACTACTAGAATTTAGGTCAGTGGAAGGACTTATCCTTTGTTGATCCTTACCTTGAGCATCTGAATAAAATTATGAATTCTATGGTGGTGGTTGATGACAAGGACTAGCTTATCTAGAAACTTACTACTGATGGCAAATTTTTTGTCTCCTTTCTTTATTTTCAGCAATATTCTAGTCAGGATAGTCCTTGCTAGGCTAAGGCTTGGGTGAAAGGACTTATTCCCAAAATTAATATATTTTTTTGGATTGTCCTCAAAATAAGATTTTGATGACTGACAATCTCAAAACTAGAGGTTTTTGTTTGCCTAGTAGTTATCATCTTTGTATGCAGAATGAGGAAAACATTAATCACATGTTTATCCATTGTCCTTTCTCTAGTGATATTTGGGCTAGATGTCTAGACAGCTTCAATGTCAGATGGGTCTTCCCTGAAGCTATCCAAGATGTTTTTAATTCTTGGTTCCACCCTTCAAAGAAAAATCAGTTAGTTTGTTATGGAGATTTTCTTTACCCCATAGTTGTTGGGGAATCTAGAAAGAAAGAAATGATAGAGTGTTTAGAGATAAGGCTTCAAAAGCTCAAATTATTTATGAGAAAATGAAAAGACATATGGTGGAGAACCTCTACATCACTGGTGGAATAATGAACCCCAAAGATCAAGGTGATACCATCATTTTTAAGAATTGGAGAATAAAGGGGAGTGACATCATACATGCTAATCCTAGAGAAGAGGCGAGATGGGAATGCCCCCCTCATGGATGGATGCAAATTAACTTCAATGGTGCTTCCAAGGGTAACCCTGGCAATGTAGGGTGTGGTGTGGTTTTAAGGGATGAAGGGGGAATATGCAAAGCTATCAATTGTATTCCTATAGGTAATCAAACCAACCATGTTTCCGAGGCTATTTCTTCTTATCAAGGGTTGGTTCTTGCTAAAGATTCAAATTGCACTAAAGTTTGGGTTGAAGGCGATTCTTTGAACATTATTAATTGCCTGAATAATGTTTTCCCCCCCTCTTGGTCTATACACAATGCCATCAAAACTGCGAAGGAAATTAGTGAAATTTTTGAAATATGTATTTTCACACATGCATATAGAGAAGCCAACATGTGTGCCGATTGGGCTGCCAACCTGGCTTGCCGCTCTGAAAAAATCATTGCCCTTTATGGTGAGAGTAATCTCAAGTGTGAGGCAATATCTTTGATTGAACTAGATAGTATTTAGATGAAGCAATGTGTCTTTGCTAATCACAATTTCTAATGCCTTTTCCTCATTTTCCTATGATTGATCACTACAACGGTGAGGCTTGTTTTATTATTTGTCATATCATATTTACTTGGCATGGGTTCTAGGTGGTTCTTCATAACAACAATAGAGTTGTTAGGTTTCTTCACAGAGATCATAGAGAAAACAACAGAACTGAGATAAGGAGGAATTATGATATTAAGGGTAATAGGGGAGGTAATAAAAAGAGGTTTGAACCGACTTCTTGCTTGGACTGGAAGAAAAACAATGAAGTCTGGGAGATTCTTCAGGAGGGAGGTTTGAGTGTTTTTATGGAAAGGCTCTGCGACAAAGACCCTACTATCACTAAGAATTTCTTAAATAACTGGAAGAATGGTTAGGTTCTTGTTGGTACCTAGATGATGAAGGTGGATGAAGATGTCATTGTTGAAGCTACGGGTATGGTTAAAGAATGTATTAAATTTTACAAAGATTGAAGTGTGTCTGACAAGGCTATGGATAGGTTTCCTATCATTGATGGAGAAAAAAGGAAATTGGTGAAGGTGGATAATCCTTACCATTCCCCTAAGTGTATTTGCAAGCCATGGAGGTTTGTGTTGTTTTCCACCATCAGCTACATTACTCTAGACGCGAGATTCACAAGGGCTTATGGGCATCATTTTGTGCTACTCAATCACTTTCACCATGGTGACAAGGTTAGTCTACCTTAATATCTTGCTTGCTCTATGGATCATACTATTCGTGAAGTACAGAATGACTCTCAAAGAGACCATGCCCTCCACCAGGGTTTAATGGTTTTAGTTTATAAGATGTTGAAGGGGAAAACTATTGAGAAACCCATTAATAAAGGCAAACAAATTAGGGATGATGATACTAAAAGTGAGAATAGTGGGTTCAATCTCTATTCTGAAACTGAAGGTGAGTTTGAGGATTTCAGCAACAAGGGGAAGACCAAGGGAAAGAGCAAGGGGACTGCTATGGATTTTGACCTTTTGGACTCTGAGGATGAGTCTTTTGATGATAAATTCATAAAAAGAAAGAAGAGAAAGGGTATGGGTAAGAAAACCTAAAGGACCAAGAAGACAAGTAAGGGGATAAACAAGGTGAAAAGGAAGATTATTATTTCTTCTAATGAGGATATTGAGGTTGAAAAATAGACAATAATAAAGGTAAGGATGAAGATGAAATGCTGGAGGGTAATCATGGGGAGAACCTGAGTACACAGAGAATGTAGAATGAGGGTCAAGAGAACAACATGGGAAATCAAAATGACTATCATGGTGCCATTGGTAATGACAACAACATGGGTTTTTGTGAGGTCATTAGAAAAAGGGTGAAAGAGATTAGTGACTTGAAGACTGACCTTAATATGATAAAAAAAAGTTACTATGGGTGAGAGGCCTCTCTCTAAAAATGTTAAAGAATTAATGGTTGCTATTAACAAGGCTGAAGCAATTGAGGCTATGGTTAGTAAAATTTTGGAAATGGAAAAGAAAGTGAAGGAGTTGGATGGGATCGAAGATGATAAGAGTATGAATACTAACTTGAACAATCTGGTCAATAGAGTGGATAGGATGGAGCTTATTGTGAAGAGGATTGCTGAGAAAAACTTCTAGATCCTTAAAGCCACTATTGACCATGTTAACATCCTGATTAACAAATTTGAATAGATTAAAGGGAAGGAGGATGATAAGGATCAGATGGAGAAGAAGGGTCACAAAAAAAGAACAAGGGCCAACACTTGGAAACAGGTTGATATCAAAGAAAAAGAGCTAGAAGAAATGAAAAATTCTGCGATCAATATGAAGCAAATGGTGGTTCATGCTGAAGAACTCATGACAAACATTTATCTATCCTTGTACTGGCTTTGTGCTTTCCTTTGGCTATCTAGTGTTGCTTTCTTTGTCTTGTGTTCCCTTTCTATTTTGACTGGGAACTGTTCTATGAGTGGGTGATCAGGCACAGTTGTTTTATGCCTCTTTTATGCTTTATCTTTCTCTTGCCATGTAACAAGGTTCCAGGTTCCTTTCAAAAATCTGTTTTTAATTAATCAAAACAAACATAACCCTCCTTTGGACTTAATATACAATTTATAATTTAAAGTCTAAATTGGATAACATTTTGGTGACTCTATGGGATGTTCACTTTTTGAACAATGAAGGACCAATAGCTTTAAGAAATCCATTGGGCACAAAGTCTAAAAACTTGGAAATCATACTTGATGAACTAAGACCCTATTGTACAATGATATAGAACAACACTTAAGACTTAGAGATCAGACTACTACAAACTCAAACATGACTGAAAACTACTGAGAAAAGCTAAGAACCTGCTACAACTTGTGCTCTCACACTTGGAGGAAAGAAACTAAACTAAAACATGACTGAAATAAGATTTGTAGCACTTTATTGAAAACAAAACTAACCTACCCCTAAACTACTTGACAAATGATGAATCAAATGAAACCATTTACTAGTTTTGAAAAATAACAACCCTTTCTTCTCAGTTTTGGATGAGTTACATGCTACTGAACAATTTCAAGAAATAAATTATAGTCACCTACCTTTTTGTGATGATTGTTCATGCAAATTTCTTTTTGTGCATGGGTGAGTAAAGACTGATCTCCTTCATCTACTTGTTCATATTCATGTGGATGCATGATAGGTACTTCTTTGCTATCTTCAACTCTTGACAAGAATCTGACTAGACAAACTCTTGAGATGTCAAACTTTGGAGATTCAATTTTGACCTTTTCCTCATCAATTAGCTCTTTGATGTGAACTTGCTGGTTGGAAACAACTTATTCATCTACCTAATGATTTACCCCTTCAAAAGATGTTGTCTTATACTCCATATTGGAACAAAATGTCTCCAAATCATCCCAGAACTTGTATTCTTCAATTTCTTCTTTGTCTTTTTGCATAAGAGGATAGATTTGGACCTTATTGCAACTCTTTACAAGTTTTGTTGAGACACCAACATGATCCTGCTCACAATTTTTTGACCTATGCATTGGAGGCTTAGCATCAAACTTTGCGCAAAAAATTTCAATTATGTTCAAGAACATGCTCTCATCACAATTATCTTCTTGATTTCTACTATGAATATCCAAAATATCATAACTTTTACCTTGACCAACCAGCTCTTGTTCTTGAGAAATAGGATCTATTTCAACTTTACCACCTTGGTTGGAAACTTGGTCCATTTTCATATCTTCATCCTTCAAAATCAAGCTATCTTCTTGTTGTCCCAATCTTATCTTGTCTTATTTATATTGATCATTAAAACAAGGCAACTCAACATTTAAAAAAATAAAAACTTTATCATTATTACCTTGCATTACACCTTTATATTGTTGTCCTAGTTGATTTGTTTACATTTAACATGGCACAACCTTCTCTTCTCTAACAAAAAGTGGAAGCTCATTTAATAAATCAAACAATACATCTTGTTGGTTATCATTTTCTTGTTTTATACTTTGTTGCTCCAATGTCTTTTGTTGACTATGACACCTCTCTTGGCAAACAATAGGACTCACTAGATCTACTTGGGAAGCTTCGTTGGCTATTATAATGCAAATAGGTTCTTCAAGAGGTTGCTCTTGAGGGATGATAGGTTGTACTTGTTCATGTGGTACATATGGTATAAAGGATAATTGATGTAGAGATTCTTGGAGTTGCTCTAAAACATCTAGTTGTCTTCCTTGCTCTCTCCAACCCACTAGCTCCTCAAGCCCATCTAATGGTCCTTGGTAAGGGTTCTACTAGTTAGAATTCCAAGGCCTAATCCACTTTGGCTTTCCTCCAAGGTATAGTCATTGATCTTTAACAATCAACCTTCCTATTGAGGATTCCGCCTCAATCTCTAACACCACTCTCAAGTGCCCCAACAACCTCTACAAGGATCTTAACTCTTAGACTTTTTCCATGAGGGTAACATGAATGGACATAGTTTATTTGATGTATTTTAGTGATTTTTTCACCTTAAATCCCATCAGCAAGCTTTCTCAACCTCACTTTGTCTCTACTGGGCTCCAAATAGGCCTAATGCAATTAGCCCTCCTATTACGGTTTATAGGGCTTAGTTTCAAATATTCCCACACAAAACCACAAATAAATTATATTTATGGACACCCTTTTCAGAGTTACATACAATATTTGAAAATTCCATCTGGGTTCTCTGTACACATGGGGTATCCAAAACTATCCTATTTTCAAGGGTTTAGACCTACCCCGGTGACTTGCAAAGATGGCTTTGGAAAGCTTCACCAGTCAAAACCTCTAATGAATACTAAGAGGGGGGGGGATGTATTAGTATACCAATAAATATTGAACTCAAACACTTAAACACCTTTGCAATAAACCAGTATAACAGATTTACTAACAAACTGGTTAAAACAAATGTAAACCAAACAACAAATAATGCATTCACCCACATGAGCACAATCACCATAACACAAGAGATTTTGACATGGAAACCCAAATGGGAAAAACCATAGTGAGATGAAACTCACAAGTAACTATCTGCAGAATAGTAACCAGACCGGTTAAGGTCATAAAATGTTCTTCACCATAACAGATCCTATTAGGAATTTCAATCTCTATTAGGAGATAAGTCTGATTAAAGACTACCTTGTGAGAGAATTTTAGATCCACAGTTCTGAATCACCTTGTTAGAGGATTTACAAAGGCTTTGCCAGGCCTACCCGATTAAGGGTTTTAGACTTGTCAAAGATGTGAGTAATCAACAAGTGAGTGATCTAAATACTAGCATAGTATGCTTGGTTAGATCCTTGATAGCTCATTGTTAATGCATTTCAGCATTACTTCAGTCTTCAATATCTCCACACTATTTCTTTACTCAAACCTAGTCTTCTTCTATTATCACACATACAATAACCTCATCAACCACCTAAAACCCTAGACATGATATCCTTATAAAGGAATCTGATTTCATGTCAGTCCAATAGGATTACATTACAAGTTCCTAGGTTCAGTGTATCTGGACACATTTGATAACAGGACACAAAATCACTACCAAAGTGTCAGTGGATGATAACTCATCACAAAAATACTAATTGGTAACTCATCATAGAGTAATACTATTTCATAGATTTAACTGATTACTGATGCACACATTTTACCAATTACCGGTTTGTCAAAATGAAGTCTGGGAAAAATGATAACAACTGCTTTGTTCCTTCGTACTACTTTGGGATCCCCAAACCGCTTGAGGTCTTCATACCGCTTGAGATCGGTAAACACTTTCTGCAAAACAGCAATAGTCTAAAGACTATAATACATAATACTGGTTGGAACAAATACCGGTTGAGCATAACTCATACATACAAAAAGTGATGAATACTAAGAGGGGGGGGGGTGAATTAGTATACCAAAAGGTACCGCACTAAAACACTTACATAGTCTAGAGATAAACCGGTAAAGCAGTCTGATAGTCAAACTGGTTACCACACATGCAAACCAAAATGCGAATAAAACATTCACCCACAAAAGCAATACAACCATAACACAAGATATTTGACGTGGAAACCCAACTGGGAAAAACCACGGTGAGATGGAACTCACAAGTCACTATCTACAGAATAGAAACCAAACCGGTTAAGGTCAGACCAGTTAAGGTCTTACAATGTTCTTCACCAGAATAGATCTTGTTAGGAATCTCAATCTCTGTTAGGAGATAAGTCCGATTAAAGACTACCTTGTTAGAGGATTTTAGATTCACATGTGTGAACCACCTTGTTAGAGGATTTTACAAAGGCTTTGAGGCCTACCCAGTTAAGGGCTATAGACTTGTCAAAGATGTGAGTAATCAACAAGTGTTTGATCTATCTAATAGCACAAATTGCTTGGTTAGATCCAGTATTGCTCACAGCTAATGCATTCCAACATTACTTCAGTCTTCTGTCTCTCTCATAGTTACAACTTGATCTTCTCAGATAAGATCATTCTAACAACAACTCAACTGACACCTCAAACCCTAGCTCAACATTAACCCTTTCAGCAACAACTTAAAACCCTAGACATGATTTCCTTTTAAAGGAATCTGATTTCATGTCGGTCCAATAGGATTACATTACAATTTCCTAGGTTCAATGAATCTAGACATACTCAGTAACATGACACAAAAAGCACCGTCAATGTGTCGGCACCGTCAAACAATCAGTGGATTGGTAACTCATCACAAAATGTCGGTTGGTAACTCATCATAGAGTATTACCAGTTCATACAAAATACCGGTTGTCTGTTTGACAAAAATGAAGACTGGTAAGAATGTGTTGTGCCTCTTTGCTCCCTCGTACCGCTTGTGATCTATGAACCGCTTGGGGTTGACATGCCGCTTCAGACCGGGAAACACATTCTACAAAATCACTAGTCTAGAGACTAGTATACAACATATTAGTTGGAACAAATACCAGTTGAGCATGAGCTTATACATATAAAGGGGATCTCAATACAAGTGTGTGTCCATCAATGACAATCACAACATAAACAACAAAAATGCCAACAATCTCCCCCTTTGGCATTGATGGCAACATGTAGGAAAATAAAATTTTGACATCTAAGTGTTTTACAACAAAAACTTGCCATTAACAAAATTGCTCCCCCTAAGCATATACACTATCCCTTAATCAACAGAGTGTATAGAAATTTTGCATTCAGAGCATATAGCATATATCACAACATATATCAAAATTTCAAAATAGATACTTCTCCCCTGATATATCAAAATTTCAAAATTTGAAAACAAAAACTAGATATACTTCTCCCCCTTTGCCAACAATGACAAAGTACCGCTGAAAAGCCCTGTTTCCATACATATAAAAGAGTTTATGACAATAATGAATAATACTTGTCAAAAACCAATTTATAGTGCTACAAAAATTGTTTCATGGAGAGGAACCAAGACTCAAGTAGGGAGGTTGCCACTTCCTTCTCTGTCTACATCTGGGATACTTGTTCCTCCAAGGCATCTATTGTGCTCAGTTCTTGTATGACTATCAGGGCATCCAGGTTCAGATAACACTTCGGAAGAATTTATAGTCATGGGAGTAATACCAATTGAAGCTCCTGCAAATCCCTAGACCGTGTGCTGATCTCTTGCTCCATCTTGGCTGACTGGATCTAGAACCAGTGAATGGTTTGCCCATATGCTGCAAAGGAGTCATAACGAGTCTTGAGTGTGCCCAAGTAGGACTGTAAGTCTATTTGAAGCTGTTGCTTCTTGGCTAGCACATCAACATAGAATAGATGAGGTTGATAGATTTTGCTAAGTAGCAAGTTTCCCTCATCCAGGGCATTCCTTATGTCCTTTTGATCCTTTAGCAGTTCAGTCCTAAGCTCATTCAACTTCTTCACTAGAGCAACATTAAGAGCCTTTTGGTGCTCTTTCTTTACATTTGCCTCTGCTGCTTCTTCTAAACTCTGTACCTAATCATCCACTATAGTACATAGAAGTTTGAGTTGTGCTAGTGATGATTCAGTGTCAAGAAGATTAGTACCGGGGATTACACCGGTAAGCATGTCTATGACTGCTTGAATAATATCTTGTTCTCTTTTCCTGTGAATGCCTTCAAGGCGCTCTTGGGGAACCTTGATGCTCTGCATAAGCTTAGACTCACTTGCAGATTGGAGATCAATGGGGCTCAAGATAGCAGCCGGTTTGGCTTGGCTATTGGTTGCCTTAGGAGTTTCTATCTATGTGCTCTTCATTGCTTCGATTGTCTTTGTAGACACCTAAAAATGGTCAACGCTTGCAAAGTCATACTTTAACATTTGCGCATTGCCTCATTTTAGGTTTTTGTGTCGCATTAACATTTCTCTTATGTCACGCACTTGGTCTTTCTCATTTGTGAACATTGAGTCCTTCTTCTACATTCTTCATTTATCTCACTTTCAAATTTGGTCTTGTCGACAACAATCTCCAGTCATGATTTTAATCGATCTTATCTTATTGCATCAATATGCATGCTCATTTGTCATTATTTTGGACATCGTCAATCATAATTAAGGGTTTTGTCCTCCTATCAATCTTGCGTTCAATTTGTCATCGATCGTTGTTTTCTTATCAATCTTGTCATCTGGCGATCGATTTATCATCAATCCTTATCATTTTCAATCTTGTCGTTTTAATGATCGATTTGTCATTGATCATTGTCATGTTCGATCTTGTCATTTTGCAATTGATTTGTCATCGATCTTGGTCATTTTCAATATTGTCGTTTGGCAATCTATTTTGTCATCAATCCTTGTCTTTTTGTCAATCTTGTCATTTTGCGATCGATTTGTCATCGATCGTTGTCCTTCTCAATCATGTCAATTTGGATCAATTTGTCATTGTTCCTCATCAATTGGCGCATTTTCTCAATCAAATCATTTATCACATTGGTCATTTATCAATTCAAAATCATGATCGAGTCAATTATCTTTCATCAAGACCTAATTCATCTTCTAGGGTTTCATGATTTAATCATTTAACCTGGTTTGTCATTTCCTCCTTTAGGATTAATAAATTATTTATTTATCCTAAGTTTTCTTGTCACAATTAAATTTTCATTTAATTGGCTAATTATTCTTCTTTGTGAATTAATTAATAAATGATAAATTATTAATTAATTTACCTAATTTCTAATATTCATCAATTTCATCTTTTTCCTAATTTCTTAAATTCCTCATTTTCTAATTTCCTAATTTTCTAATTCCTAATTTCAATTTTCCTCCTATTTATTTCCTAAATTCATGGAAATGAGATAGAAATTTGTCATAATTTGTCATAATTTGTCATAATTGACAATCAATCAATTTTTGACATAGAAGTTTGTCATAATTTGTCATAAATTATCAATCAACAAATTTTGCATAGAAAGTGCATAATTTGTCATAGTTTGTCATAATTGACATAATTGATTTGCAATTTCCATTTGAATTGAATCATGCTAATTTGATCTTTTTCTCCAATTTCTCTATAAATTGGATCAATTTCTTCAATTGAACCCCTAATCAGATTATCAAATTTCTAATCAATCACGCTTCGAGTACTTTTGAGCAATTTTCTTACCTACTTGCTTTCAATCATGTGTGTGCACTTGTAGGTGAGATCCAGAACCAAACTATTTGAAGAGGAAAGAAGAAAAATGGAGCCGCATGAAGGAAAGATTTGGATTTACATCTGGTTTGCATAATCTTTTTAAATGTTTTATCTTTATGTCTCTATTGGATGTAATTAGGATAGACCATTGCAATTGTGCTTTCGTGATTGAGCTAATGATTAGTATGTTTATCTTGCTTGTGATGATTTCCTATTTCCTAACGTACATTAATTGGTGAACCTAACATGAACACTAACCATCTAACCCCTGAACTATGTTTTTGAGTGCTTTTGAGTTGATTTGCAGGCCAAAAAAAACCCAAAAATAGGGTAGTGCAGGACTTTCTGGGGACTTCTGCGCCTGTGTGAGACAACCTGCGCCTGTGTCAAGAAAATTGCACCTGTGTTGAAGACATTTTGTGCCTGTGTCATGACTTCTGCACCCATGTCATGAATTCTGTGCCTGTGTAAAGTCCAGAACAGAGGTAAAACTGCAGTGTTTTACTTGAAAATTGTCTTGTTTTTGCATTTTGTTTTCTGTTTTGTGGACTTTGGTACTAATTATCTGTGCAGCATCTTGGCATATGCATGACAAAGACAACAAATGAAACTACTAACATGTGTTATGCAGAATCGATAGTCAAAGAATAAATATCTCAAACTTCTAACTTGGGTTTTGCAGGTTGCCTTGGAGAAACAACTAAACTTGGTGTTTGTTATTAATGTTTTAGGCACCTAGTGATTTCTAAATAGGTTGGAATGAATATGTTTTTGCTTTGATTGTTGAGTGTGACATTGGAGTAGGAGAGTATGCTCTCATCCTTCTTAGGGTGATCAAAATTCCAGATCTTCGATACCATGCTCGTGTCTTTGATTGTTTGTCACCTTAGAGGGCCTGCCTTCCCGACCACTTTGCTTTTGCAAGCAAGTGATAATCGTGAGAAGGGAATGACCCAAAGTGAGTATGGCTAGAATACCTTGGCATTCTAACTCACTATAAAAAAATACCTGATGAGCGAAAGCTTTGAGGGAAGGGTTACGTGGGAATTGCAGTTACTTGGGAAGTGATGACCCTTGAACTCTTTCTCATATCAACATCTAAGTAGGGCCTCTTGGTCTAAATCATGCTTGTGCGATTACATTTGTTTGGTATCTTGATGGGCTTAATGTCTCAATCACGCTTGTGTGACATCAAGAAGTAACGCTTAACAGAAATCCTTACTACACACCTTGTTTTAGAGGCCAAAAACCCTTCTAGTTGCTTGAGAAGGACAAGTTCGGATACTTGGAAGAGATACTAAGTTCGCCATGGGGAGATTTCCATGGGGACTGATGCTTGGCTGCCCTGAGAAGTGAGTGCCATGGAGGGAAGCCCATGGGGTCAAGCATCTATGTATTCTCCTTGAATCCCATAATGAGTCTACCTCTCAAGTACCTAATGTCCTTGCCTACCATAAGAAATGTGGGAATGAGCATGATTGTCTTGAGTCTAAGTTGCAATATCTTGTATTCTTTGCTTCTCAAAAGTTGAATTATATCTCATTTCAAGAACAAGGCAAATTGATTCAAAACAAAGCTAAACATAAGAGCATTTCATCCAACAAACTTCAAAACACTTTCAAACATGGTTGTCAAATATTGTTCAAAATCTTGTCTCAACATGCATGTCACTGTAGCGTCGTAAATTGTACGCACTTGCTAGGGTGGTACAATTTCACACCTAGTTTAGCACCCACCTTGGTCATTTTGCATTTTGCATTGCATTTCCCCTTTAGTACTTAATTAATCAAATTAATTAGGTCTAAGGTTCTATTTTATCATCTCCCACATCATAAAGTTGGGCCCTTTCATTAAAGTGTGCCCTTTTCATTTTATTCCTCCTATACATCATTTAATCAAAAACCCTAATTAGGTCCTATTTTGAACTTGGGGGCTTGGTTTTGGGGGTCAAAACATCTCGAAATCACCTGTAACTTCGGGATTCTCTCTAAAATCATCATATCCGACGGCCCTGAAAATTTGGTGAAAAGTTGTCAGGACCATGGCGCCCGGAGTGCACATGGTCCCGGACATTTTTCCCGAAATTTTAGGAGCGCGATCCAATCATAAAATAAAGCTTAACCCCAAGAAATTGGTAGGATATTCAATCTCTAGGTCAGCCAAAAGTCAAAATTAAGACCTAGGGTTTCATATATAAGAGCTCTCTTTCTTCATTTGAAAGGGGGGGAATTTTGGCTTTGGAGGACCTTCTATGCAGCGAAAGAGTAGACCTTTAAAGACTTCAACCACATTCAACATCCATCCATCAAGAATTCATCAATTTCATTCATCCATTTAGGGCTTGGGAGACATTGAAGAACAATAGGAGATTACCGACTGAAGATTGGCTTGTACTCCTCCCTTAAGGGTTGGGTATGATTTCATGTTGTTTTCATGTCTTTGCATAAGCTTCAATATATCACTTATTCATGCTTCAGATCACTCTACATCTTGATTTAGAGCATTTACATTATCATTTACAAGCAATTAGGGTTTACTTTCTAGGTTGCTCTAGTTTGCTTTCTTGCATTTAAGGACCTTGCACACACACTAGGTCTGCACACACAATAGATTTTACAATACAACTTGGCTATTCGTGGAGGTGGAAATCACCGAAGCGGGGGTTTGACTAAGGCAAAACCCTATATAGCCGCCCATACCCTTTTCAGATATAAGTGCAGGTTTCGGGACTCGGACGATGCCGCAGGTGACAGATCCGGGAAAAGCAAGTCAAGATAGCACTCCACACCAAATTGCAGAGCAAAAGACCAAGACAGGTGCGTGGGGCGCCCTGGTCCTGCCAGGACAGGGGTGCTGGGTGCCTTGGTCCCTGGGACAGGGGCGCTGGGCACCCTGGTCCTCCTGACAGACAGCATTTTCAGCATTTTTGACATCTTTTTCCAGAGTGCAAAACAACAGTTTCTGGAGCAGTTTCAGGGGCAGAATCAGGACAGTGGCACCCGCGCCCCCATCCTGAACATTTTCAGTCAGATTTTAACTCCAGGTACGCATTTGCATTCTTGTCTTATCTTTGTATTTACAACTTTCCATTGTTTAAGTTCAATTCTGCAATCTTGTCATTAGTTCATACTTGCATTTTGGGGTTAGGAATTGAACTTGCATCATTTTATCTTTCAATTACAACAAAGGAATAGAAATCCTAATAGGTAGCCTGTGGCTCTCTCTTTCACAAGAAGAAGTAGCCAATTGTGTGATACCTCTAGGCTCTTTCGTATTCCGTAATGTGTGTCAAAAGGTAGGATTAGGGCATGTTAACCTAGTCTCACTTTTTTCCCCTACACATTTTGGTGAACCCAACATGAATCTATCATTGCTTCCTCTTGCATTGCATTTGTTAGATCTAGATCTAGATTTAGTGTGTTTTCATTTCATTTTCATTAAAAAGAAAAAAAAAAAAAAGTGTTTTTCTTTGCATTGTGTGTTTAAATTTTATGCAATTTCAAAATGTCAGATTTTTATTTGCAAGATGTTCATATTTGTGATGATTATGAGTTAGATGAAGCTTTAGATGAATTTTTGAAACCTAAATATACCAAACCTTCATTTTACCAAAAACTCATAAACATTGTTACTATGCCATTTTGTTGTGATGAGAAAGATAAGTCGAATGATTCCTCTCAAGGGTACATTCCTATCAGCCCTTCCACTAAATCTAGTAACATGGTTGTTTTCAATGATCCCCTCTATGAAGAGATATCTCCTTTTGAATCAAAAGATAAACCTTTTAATAGATATGATCATGCTTTGTTGAATTATGCCCTTGATGCCTTTGTGTCTCCTAAAAAACACTCCCTTCATGAGGATCCTTTTGTGCAAGAAGATGACATTATCCCTACATTTACTAGTGATGGCCTTTCCTTTTCCAACAAAATTCCCACTAGAGATGATGAATTAATGATAAATGCTTACCCTTCTCCTAAAGTTGGTCTTACCCATAAGCATCCCTTAGAGAAAGAAGATGAAATAATAAGCAATTTCCTTAATTCTCTCTCCCCTAAAGATCATATTGAACATATTTTGAGGAAAGAGGATGAGTTTAACACATCTATTGATGCTCTCCCTCCTAAGGATGAGGAATTAATAAACAATGTTATCTCCTCTCCTGAAATTGACAATACTTCAAACATTCCTTTCAACAACCTCACTATTTGGGATGAACCATTAGAAGAAGGTATAGATTATTCTCTACCCCTAGCCAAAGGGGATGAAATTAAGATCGGAAACTCCCTTGATAGTTTCTCCCCTTCCTTGAATCTCAATTATTCTCCCTCTAAAAATAAAGCATCTCCCTCTCCTCAACCTGGTTCTACTCATAAGGAAACCCTAGTTCAAAGCAAGATGGTTAACATCTCTTTCAAAGATCTCCCTCTCAAAAGTGAGACTTTAGAGAGTAATGTTGATCCTTCTCCTAGAGAGTTTATTCCCCATGTAGATCCTTTGATAGAGGATGATATGACCTTTCCTAGTATTACCCTTCCTACTAGAACATCAATGCCTATCCCTTGTCTCTCTCCTAAAATTGATCTAATCTGTGATAAGATTTTAGTGCAAGAGAAGACTATCAATAATTCTTCCAACACTTTTGTTCATTCCTCTAAACCATCCTCAATCAATTTGATACATGTGAATGAAACACCTAACAAACCTCTCTTCACTGTCCAAGGTGCTTGTCCTTCTCAAAATTCTCAACCTTTAAATAAGCCTATCTTAGTGGTTCAAGGTGGTTATGCTAATGATTCTTTTTGCACTCCTAAGAAACCTGTTATTATTGTGCAAGGAGGTTATTCCTCTAAGAGCCCTTATGAGTATGCTAAGCAACTGACTAGAGAGAGTTATCATGCGGTTGCCCATACTTATAATACTAGAAACAATAGGCAACCTAATCCTCCTCTAGTTATCCCAACTTCACTTCCTCCTTCCCAACCTATTCTTCCCCAAGCTCCACGTATTTCACAAGTTCTTGGTAAGGAATATGATCTCATAGAACAACTTAAAGCTACCCCTGCTAAGATATCCCTTTGGGATTTGATCCAAACTTCTTCCGCTCATCATGGAATATTACAAGATGCCTTGAAAGATTTGAATGTTCCTCCACCTAATACATCTAGTAATATAGTGTCTTTGGTTAACTCTATGATGAATCCTAAAGCTCAAATTGTGTTTACTCAAGATGAGTTGCCTACTAGTGAAATTCAACATCAATATGATCCCTTAATGATTGTGGTTATCATAAATGACACTGCTATAAGACGAACACTGGTAGATAATGGCTCTGGACTTAATGTGTATAGCATTAATCTATTGCATAAGATGAATGTGGATACATCCCTTATTGAGCCTGACTCTCATCCCATTCGAGGCTTTGATAATGTGGCTAAGTCTTCATTAGGTATTATCACCTTACCCATCACAGTGGGACCTATTACTTTGCCTACTCCTATCCATGTTATGTCGGGAAATCTAACATACAACTTGTTATTAGGGAGACCTTGGAT
The DNA here is from genome assembly GCF_030272615.1 of Cryptomeria japonica. NCBI lineage: Eukaryota > Viridiplantae > Streptophyta > Pinopsida > Cupressales > Cupressaceae > Cryptomeria > Cryptomeria japonica. The sequence continues at coordinate 288,562,919 of NC_081412.1, forward strand.
TCACGGTATGCAAGCTGTCCCCTCTACATTGCATAGACAAGTTAAATTCATTTATAACAATAAGACATATACCTTGATAGGTGATACTAATGTTCAAGCTTGTTTGCAAACATCTAAGCCTTCCTCTTCTAGTAATGAATCTTTGAACAAGATGCCTATGGATGAATCCTTACCCTTTGATAATCAAAATTCTTTGGATGAGTCTGAAGCTCTTGAAGAAGATCCTTCTCGACTTGAATATACGCATAAAAAGGCTTTTGATCCTAAGAAGGTTCTCGCAGAAGATGATTGGGGATCTCTTGACTTTAATCCCACCTTTGTAGGTGAGTATAGGGTTCCTCCTAGAGAGTTTAAAGTTAAAAAGAAGGAAGAAACTAAAAATCAATCAATCTTACTTGAACCTATGAGCAATAATTTTGTGGCTTCTTCTCAAACTTCTTCTCCTCACACCTCTAATTATGAAGAGTTTGATTCTTTGTCTTATGAAAAACCACCTTCTCTTCCTGAAATGGCTGATCGTTATGGTCGTGGTTTTCACATTTTTGCTAAGCATGGGTATCATGGAAATGGTTGTGGCACTCATGAACAAGGGATAAAAGTTCCTCTAGAGACTAATTTTCACAATTATGCCTTTGGACTCGGCTATAATCCCTGCAAAAGTACCAAAGCATCTAAAAAACCATCTCTCAATGTGAATGCTATATTTAGTAGTGATGATGATCTCACTTCAACTAAATCATCTTCTACTTCTATCAACTCTCATTCCCCTCATAAGGAAATCTTGGCAATGAACAAATCTCTTTATGAATCCCCTCAAATTTCTAAATCCACTTATGAATCTTTATCTCCTATTCATCATAAAGTCCTTTCCTCTAGGGATAAGGCTCTAATAAATTACACTCGTCCCTCTTCTAAGATTTCATGTGACTTTTCTTCTTCAATTTTTATCATTTTATACATGTTTTTGATCTCACTTATAGTTGAGCATTTAACATGTCATATTCAAATACCTCATTTAGTCTATCATATCTTTAAATAACATTAATGGCTATTATGTTGCTCATCATTATGTGACATTGGTAGCTCATTTACTGGGGGCTCATTGTCATTCATGATGGTACAATTTCAAGTGCAATCATATTTTTTGAAGCAACATAATAGTCTAATTTCTTGTTCCTATGGGGACAAGAGTGATTTCATACATCTCTTCTTTTGCTTATGTCCAAATCTCTCCCTAGAAGATTGTGTAAGTCCTTCTCATTGTCCTTATCCTTGGGAGGCAATGATCTTTCCTTATTTTTATCTAAGGATCCACTTTTTCCTATTTTGTGGATGGTGTGGACTTTATTACTTGATGTTATGCCTTGTACGCATTTGTTGTTGTTTGTTCAAGGATTCTCTCTTACAAGAGGTGTAAGTCCTTGACTACAACCTCTTTTGCACTTGGTAAAATACATGCATAATGAATTCACTCTCCTAATTGGGTTAAAAAGAGCGTCATCCTTCATTAAGAATCACTTTCACCTCGCAAAAGAAGGAAGTATTGCATTCTTATTCTCTTCTTTGTCTTATTCTAGAAGATGTTATATTTTTCTAAGACAATTTCTCTCAGGGATAGGTGTCTTTTGTACAAATATCTCTTCTCCTCTAAGGATCTCCTTTACACATACTACAAGATATCCCTTTTCAACTATCTTATCCTTGCTTAAGGAGTGCAGAACTCTCTTGCTTGGATCTATGACATTGTTGCATTTTTGGGGTATCTTCTTGTGTGATGAAGGTAGGTATCCTTGTTCTACTTTTCTTATGACATAAAACTTACACTTTTTGAGCAATGGGTCATTCTCAGAACTAGAGCACAGACTCTTAGAGCGAGATGTCATGCTTTTGTACTATACATATACAGGTTGTAGCATACTCGGGCATAGACTCCTATGAGGTGCTTCTAACCTCCCTTACACACACATGCACGAGGTTGAGTGGAACTAGCGGCATAAGGCTAGACTTTCTCACTCTCCTCCCTTACATGGATCACCTAGACAGACTCTAGGGGCTAGTTTTCCATGTCCTTTTTCCCATGGATCACCTAGACAAGATCTAGGGGCGAGAAGTCCATGTTTTTTATCTCTCACTATTCTTCTCATGGATCACCAATGTGTGTATTCATGCTTTTTTCCTTTCTTTTCTTCTCTTTGCATTTTGTTTCCATTTACATCCTTCATCTTGTGTTAGAGAACTCTCAAATCCTCACACTCTTTGTTGTGTTGGAATTGAGATTTAGTCCTCTTTCTTACCAAATGATTCTCCATTAGTTTTTGATCTCATATCAAATCTTCTTGTGAGCATTTGTCATCAATTTTCTTTAACAATTCGAAGTGGTAAACATGATACCCTATTTCAACTCACTAAAATTAGCAAGCCGAAATAGGGGGGGGCATATAGCTACCCTTGAATTTTCATCACCTTCCTTAGTAAGCATTAGGTGATTTTGTGATCTAACATGTGGTTTTGTAGGTTGTGGTTCCTAACTGTGTACTGTAGATACCGCTGGGGGCTTCGTTCGACAGACTTATGGATATATCCTTTTTCAAATAATGTTTACTTTTCTATACTTTAGCTTGCATATGCACGTAGTGTTCATATGACCGCTAAAGTGGGGGCTAAATGTAGCATCGTAAATTGTACGCACTTGCTAGGGTGGTACAATTTCACACCTAGTTTAGCACCCACCTTGGTCATTTTGCATTTTGCATTGCATTTCCCCTTTAGTACTTAATTAATCAAATTAATTAGGTCTAAGGTTCTATTTTATCATCTCCCACATCATAAAGTTGGGCCCTTTCATTAAAGTGTGCCCTTTTCATTTTATTCCTCCTATACATCATTTAATCAAAAACCCTAATTAGGTCCTAATTTGAACTTGGGGGCTTGGTTTTGGGGGTCAAAACATCTCGAAATCACCTATAACTTCGGGATTCTCTCTTAAATCATCATATCCGACGGCCCTGAAAATTTGGTGAAAAGTTCTCGGGACCATGGCGCCTGGAGTGCACATGGTCCCGGACATTTTTCCCAAAATTTTAGGAGCGCGATCCAATCATAAAATAAAGCTTAACCCCAAGAAATTGGCAAGATATTCAATCTCTAGGTCAGCCAAAAGTCGAAATTAAGACCTAGGGTTTCATATATAAGAGCTCTCTTTCTTCATTTGAAAGGGGGGGAATTTTGGCTTTGGAGGACCTTCTATGCAGTGAAAGAGTAGACCTTTGAAGACTTCAACCACATTCAACATCCATCCATCAAGCATTCATCAATTTCATTCATCCATTTAGGGCTTAGGAGACATTGAAGAACAATAGGAGATTACCGACTGAAGATTGGCTTGTACTCCTCCCTTAAGGGTTGGGTATGATTTCATGTTGTTTTCATGTCTTTGCATAAGCTTCAATATATCACTTATTCATGCTTTAGATCACTCTACATCTTGATTTAGAGCATTTACATTATCATTTACAAGCAATTAGGGTTTACTTTCTAGGTTGCTCTAGTTTGCTTTCTTGCATTTAAGGACCTTGCACACACACTAGGTCTGCACACACAATACATTTTACAATACAACTTGGCTATTCGTGGAGGTGGAAATCACTGAAGCGGGGGTTTGACTAAGGCAAAACCCTATATAGCCGCCCATACCCTTTTCAGATATAAGTGCAGGTTTCGGGACTCGGACGACGCCGCAGGTGACAGATCCGGGAAAAGCAGGTCAAGATAGCACTCCACACCAAATTGCAGAGCAAAAGACCAGGACAGGGGCATGGGGCACCCTGGTCCTACTAGGACAGGGGTGCTAGGCCCCCTGGTCCTTGGGACAGGGGCGCTGGGCGCCCTGTTCCTCCTAACAGACAACATTTTCAGCATTTTTGACAGCTTTTTCCAGAGTACAAAACAACAGTTTCTGCAGCAGTTTCAGGGGCTGGAGCAGGACAGTGGCGCCCGCGCCCCCGTCCCGAACATTTTAGTCAGATTTTAACTCCGGGTACACATTTGCATTCTTGTCTTATCCTTGTATTTACAACTTTCCATTGTTTAAGTTCAATTCTGCAATCTTGTCATTAGTTCATACTTGCATTTTGGGGTTAGGAATTGAACTTGCATCATTTTATCTTTCAATTACAACAAAGGAATAGAAATCCTAATAGGTAGCCTGTGGCTCTCTCTTTCACAAGAAGAAGTAGCCAATTGTGTGATACCTCTAGGCTCTTTCGTATTCCGTAATGTGTGTCAAAAGGTAGGATTAGGGCATGTTAACCTTGTCTCGCTTTTTTCCCCTACACAGTCACTTACATTTAAGTTCATCCTAGGTTTCATTTTGCAAAGTTCATTGTCAAGTACCAAGGTTAGGTTTCACCTAAGTCATACTCCTTTGTATATCAATAAGAGTCATTCATTTGCATGTGTCCTCTTGCATTAAAGTCATACCATTGTCATACATTCATATTTGCATACCCTATGTCTCTTCATTAAGCTTAGGTCATTACCATATCATATTAGGGTCACTTGCATGGTAATTGTCCCTTTTCCATATAGTCTCAAAACTAGGTTTTGCCATACTTGAGTAATCCAAATCTTTGATAAACCTTAAGTCATTGTTAGGAAGTCTAGACCTTATCAAACCTTTTGTCCTTTTGTCATCCATGTCATTTCGTCAAACCTAGCTTAGTATCCAAGCATATAGGGGAGACATTGTCATTTTGTCCTTTTGTCACTTGGTCCTTTTGTTCTTTGAGGTCTAGACATCATTCCAATTTACCAAGGGTCCCTCTCTTAGATTTGGATTCATAAGTTTTTCAAAATCTTCAAAAACAACAAAAACATAGATTGCATTTTCATCTATTTAAGTTTGCACTTAGTTGCATATCATACATTATCTTTGAAAATTCCAAAAATATTGCATTTGCATAAGTGACATGCCTGTTGAAACAAGATCAAAATCTAAAAAGATGGGCGAACCAATGTATCAACCCATGGACAACATAGCAAATTCGCAGTTTCAAACTAGTCAAACAGTACAAATTGAAGGTTCATCAAACACATCTCTACCACCATATGGAACGGTTGAACTTGGACCACCTCCATTATATGAACCAGTTTTTGTACCTATGAAACCAGGACATGGGAGTGTTCCACCAACTCTAAGAGGAAGTGCGCCTTTCAATTTGAATCAACCACACCTGCAACATGACATTCAAACTCAAACATTATATGAAGAACAAACTCTCTCACAAGGATTTGGTTCAGATCAAGGCTTTCACCAAGAAATGAATCCAAATATCCAACTAGATTCTTCATCTGATTCTGATGCTTCTGATGATGTTGACATGTTCCTTCAAGATCCAAAGATAACAAAAAAGATGGATAAGTTCTTGAACAAGGTCTTTAAGATGTTTCCACAAAAGTATCTTAACATGATGAGTAATGTGACATCTTCAAGTGACCAAATCAATGTGCAAGAACAACAAAGCGATGAGTTGTTAAGTTTCTCTCCGCATCCAAATGAAGAAAATACACGACAAGCAACTCAACCTACATTGATGAGTAAACGTGCTTCAAAGGCATTGACAGTGACTATTCCTCAAAAGTCACCATTTGAGACAATAAATAATCCACTATTCAACACAAAACCTATAACACAAGATCAAATAAAGACCACACCAATATTGACAGCTGTCCCTCAACAAGAAGTGGTTCCTTACATGGATAAAATTGGATCAAAATCTAAGATGCAGGAAAGCTTCACAACTGGAATGCCTGATATCACAAATGTCCAAAAAAATTCCACGATGCAACAAAGTTCTTATGTCCCGTTAAGTTCAATATCTTTGCCAAACACTATTGCGACAAATCCTTCGATAATGGTGACACAAAGAGCTACGGATAGTGGTCTGTACCAACAACAATTGTTGCAACAATTGAGTAATATACAAAAGATATAATCGAATGTGCAAACAAGTAATGTGCAACAACAACAATTTCGCATTCGACAACAAATTGCAGCGCCTTCGGCACCATTACAAGTTAATGCAAACTTGCAACCACCACAATGGATTGGACAAACAACACAACAAGTTAATGCAAGTGCTATACCCCATCCTAAGGAGAAGCAACGAAAAGCACCTAAACAAAGTTTTTTACAAATGATGGGATACACACCGTGACAACAATTGGCACAAAGTCAACAAATTCTGATTCATCAGCATCAACAACATGTGCCTCAATATGTGCCAAGGCAAACAAGCTATCCTACTTCACAACCGCAATTGGCGGCCGTGCAATATCAACAACCTACTCAATTGCAATATCAACTTAGGCTCCAAGAAGCACAACAACAAGGTCGGTATCAAGGCATAGCACAACCACAACAACAAGAGATGTACCAAGAACTTTATATGCCGGAGACACCAAAAATGGCCATTTCAGAGTATCAACAACCGATCGGAAATGCAATGTATCGACAAAGAATACCAACCGGGATTAATGATGGACCTCCACAATCTGATACAATTGTGCAACAACTTGAGAAGTTGAAATGAAAAGTTGACGCATTAGAAACTAAAGGAACAAAGAAGTTGTATACAGATCAAGATTTATGCCCTAATCCATTTGACAAGAGTGTATACATGCCTCCTTTCCCTAAGCATTTTGAGGCACCTAACTTTGAGAAATATAAAGGGAATGGCAATCCAAAAGATCACATTCATGCATTTTTCACGGCATGTACTGAAGTAAGCTATGAGGAGACATATTTAAGGTGATTATTTGCACGAAGTCTCATGGGACAAGCCATGGATTGGTATTCACATCTGCCAGGAAATATAAAAACTTGGTCGAAATTGGCTCAAAAGTTTTTATCTCATTTTGCGTTCAACATCGACAGTGACGTGACCATGTCAGACTTATGCAACACCAAGAAAAAGCAAGGTGAATCATTAGTGACTTTCTTGCAACGATGGTGAAGCTTGTATAGTCGTTCTTCTCTCGATATACCTGAAGAACAACAAGTGAATCTGTTTATCTAGAATTTGGTCCCAGAAATGATGCATGAGTTAAAATTGAAAAGTCCTAGTACTATAGAGAAACTCATTAAGAAAGGAATGAGCATCGAAATGGCTCTTGTAGCTAAAGGAATTATCAAGCTCAATAAAGACAGTGACAACACCAATCATTCAGGGGATAGAAACAGATTTTGGTATAAGAACAAGAATGTCACTAATGATGGAGTTGTTGATGCAAGAGCGGTGAATGCAAATCAACCCCCATTCACGATCAAGAAATTGAGTGTTCCTAATATGTCAACTATGGAACAAAATCAAGCACCAATGAGCAATGTTACACAACAGCTGCAATACCAACAACATGCTGAACAATAGCATACTCAACAATATAACCAACAACAAGGCCAACAACAAAACCAGCAGTGCAAACCTTTCCGATCAAGGGATGGGCCTCCTCGACAATTTACACCATTAGGAGAGCCTATTGAATCAGTAATGAGACAATTGATACAAGCAAAATTTATTAAGCTACTAGAAATCAAGGCAGAACTAGCAGTAAAACCGCATTGGTGGAATGATAATGCATACTATGAGTATCATCAGTCCAAAGGGCATAAAACTGCATCATGTTTTCAATTGAAACATATGATTCAAGATTTATTAGAGCAAGGAGTAATTGAGGTGGATCCACCCCATGCGACTTCTAACACAGATCATACTATTTTCAAAACTCCTTTGCTTGATCATGACAAGGGTAAAGCGTCTTCTTCCAACTCTGCCCAAACAACAAATTATGCAAATACTGGTTATAACAATGTCACTAATTGTTTTCATGCGTCAAATGAGTATGTCTCCACCCTGAGAATAAAGGGACAAGATCCTTCTTGTGCAGTCACCACTCATCGATCCAAAATAGTCCTGAAAGGAGCTCCTGCAGCTCCTCCCAAGCCAACTCTTGTAAGTCAGTATAATCTTTTGGATCATCTAGGAAAGACACCTGCACAAATATAAATCCTTGAGTTATTAAAAATGTCTCCCATCATCGTGCAGTCCTGGATAAAGCTTTAATTAAGTCCATTGTCTCGACAGATATTGATGTCGACCAGTTTCAAGCCCGGATTGGACATTTAGCTGTTTCTCAAAATGTCGCATTTTCTGACAATGATATCTCACTTGATAAGCTCCCTCACAATGATCCTTTACACCTTGAAGTCTTTGTTCATAACTGCAAAATCTGACGAGTCTTGATAGATGGCAGAGCAAATCTTAATATTTGTACTTTGAGAGTGGTTATTGGCCTTGGGTATACAGAAAATGACATTGATGCTTCAAAAAGAATAACAATCAAAGCATATGATGATGCTGAGCGCCCATCCAAAGGGATAATTACATTGCCTATCAGAGTTGGTTCAATGATAGAAAATACTTTCCTACAGGTCCTAGACCTTGATCTCCCTTATAATATGATCCTTGGCCGTCCATGGATCCATGCAATGAAAGCAGTTCCATCCACCTATCATCAATGTTTAAAATATCCTTACAATGGAACTGAGATAACAATTTCGGGAGATCCTTATCCATTTCAATTTTGTGCTACTCTAAAGGATACCCCTCAGCAGCAAGTCCCAGTCAATAGAGAGGCCAAATTACATAGCTATGTGGATCCTAATCAATTGTTAGATGCTGTCAAGGGAAAATTGAAGATACAAGACCAAGGATGTGGAGAATATTCAATGGATCAAACATTCCTCATCGGGAATTTGCCAATATCTCCAAAATCATATGGCAAACCGCATTTATTGCAAAAGGAACCTAAGGTCATTATTCAATATCAGCCTCCCACTACATTTACAAGATGGGGTGAACTTGACAAAGAAACTGTAGATGATGATGTCATAGATTGGCTTTATAAGGATCCAACTGAGACCCCACTTGTCAGATTGCTAGTGGAACGATATGACAAAGGATTTACTATGCTGCAAAAGAAAGGATATGATGGGTGCAGTGGCTTAGGCCTTAACAACAATGGAAGGCTAGAACCTGTCATACCCAAGAGGTGGCCTCCAACTTTAGGGTTAGGTTTTGTACCATTGTGAATTGGATCCACATCTACCAAAGTGCCCACGTGTCGAAAAGGGCGTGATTCTGACGATGAAATAACACCTGAGGATACCCAACCCGAAACTGATTCCAATGAATGGGAGTGGTGTTCTTTTTCTTCTAGCTCCTATGCCCTCGAAAATATTTTCATCGACCCTGATAATTTGCCTATGGAAGACAAACATGAAATAACTCCTCTTCCTAAAACATGTCTCGATGCTTGGATAGAGTCATTCTGGGATCCAAGCTCCGAATCCGATACAAGCAGTTCGGATAGTGATACCACAGATGTTCATATCTTTACCATATCAGCCCTATCTCTCCTTACAACTGATGATGACATGCCCCTCATTTATCCCCAGCTTATCCAACATGACCAACAAGAACCGCTCACATTGGACTGTTTTCAAAATGATGAAGCAATTGTAGAATTCCTTGGACTACGGGAAGGCATACCACAAGGTGATCACAAGGCAGGATTTGCTATTGACTTGGATTCCATGGCATATTTTGGGGAGTCAACTCCCTCTTCTAGTCATCAAAATGAAAAAAGAAAAGAAAAAGTAAAAAATCAAAAGAATAGATCTTTGAGTGAAAACTGTAAGGCACTCTCTGATCATACAAAAGTCAAAATAAAAGACGTACCTGTGGGTGAAAACCTCTCTGAGGTGCCCAAAGGTGGAAGAGTGGACATACCCCTATCAAGTTAGGACAAATCAACATTTGCTAGTGGAAATGACCGAGGAAATCAATTTGGGTACATCTGACAACCCTAAGGTCATTCATTTTGTTGCTTCTCTATCAAAACAGGAAAAAATAGATTTTGTCAATTTCTTTCTTGAGAAGAAGATCAGCTTTGCATGCTCCTATGTAGATATGCCTGGCCTCAATCCAGAATTGGTTCTTCATCATTTGCCACTAAAAGCCGATGCCAAGCCTATCAAACAAAAACTTAGAAAGATGCATCCCCAGGTGGCTCTTTTGGTCAAGGTGGAACTAAAAAAATTACTAGATGTGGGCTTCATTAGACCCACTAATTATGCGGACTGGATTTCAAATTTAGTACCAGTTGGCAAAGTAATTGGGGGCATCAAAATCTGCACAGATTTTAGGGATCTCAATAAAGCATGCCCTAAGGATGATTTTCCATTGCCAAACATAGACATCATAGTGGACATGACTGCTGGATATGAGATGCTCTCATTGATGGATGGGTTCTCCAGCTATAACCAAATTCGCATTGCTCCTGAAGATCAGCATAAGACATCATTCACCTATGCTTGGGGTACCTACTGTTGGAATGTGATGCCCTTCAGTCTTAAAAATGCAGGTGCAACATATCAAAGAGCAATGACGACAATTTTTCATGATTTCATGCACACTTTGATGGAGGACTATGTTGATGACTTGTTATGCAAATCTGTCACCAGAGATAGTCATCTAGCCATCCTGGGCCCAATCTTTGACCGAATGGAGACCTACAAACTCAAGTTCAATCTGAAGAAGTGTGTCTTTGGTGTCACAGATGGCAAATTACTAGGGTACATTGTTTCTCACAAAGGCATTGAGGTTGACCCTACCAAGGTTAAAGCAATAATGGATATGCCTCCACCTTCAAACCTCAGGCAATTAAGAAGTCTGCAAGGAAAGCTCCAGTCAATTCACTGCTTCATAGCTCAGTTGGCCAACAAATGTCATCCATTCCAACATCTACTACACAAAGGTGTCGCTTTCAAATGGACTGAGCAATGTCAATCAGCCTTTCAAGCTCTCAAAGAATATTTGCTGTCACCACCTATTCTGATGCCTCCGATAAATGGAAAGCCATTCATATTGTATATTTCTGCAACTGAAATGGCATTAGGAGTTCTCTTGGCCCAACACGATGAGAACGACAAAGAGTGAGCTATTTACTATATCAGCCGGACACTGGTAGGCTATGAGCTAAATTATTCAACTATTGAAAGGGCATGTTTAGCAATGGTATTTGCAACGCAGAAGCTCCGACATTATATGTTAAGCCATCAAACATTGTTGGTTGCAAAAATTGATCCCATAAAATACTTGCTTAGCCGAGCAGCTTTGATGGGTCACCTAGCAAAGTGGGTCATAATTCTCAGTGAATTTGACATTGAGTATATGGAGCGAAAGGCGATAAAAGGACAAGTCATAGCAAATCAACTTGCAGAGGCTCCTATTTCTAATGATCATCCCATGTTGACTGATTTTCTAGATGAATCAGTCTTTGCTCTCACATCCTCTAATGAATGGAAGTTATACTTTGATGGATCCCATACCAAGTTTGGGTCCGGAGCAGGCATCTTGTTTGTCACCCCTCAAGGTGATGCTATTCCAACATCCTACTGAATAACTTTTCATTGTACCAATAACATTGTAGAGTATGAAGCACTGGTTACAGGACTCCGAGTAGCAGTCCACTGGAACATCACGCATTTGCAAGTCTATGGAGATTCTCAATTAGTCATCCATCAAGTGAATGATGACTACGAAACAAAAGATGAAAAGCTTATTCCCTATAAGCACATGGTAGATTTATTCAAGACCAAATTCATGACTATCCATTTCAGTCAAGTTCCAAGAATGCAAAACAAGTCGGCAGATGCGATGGCTACAATTGCTTCCATGTTGAATATGCCCCACAATATGGACAAATGTGAATTTTTAGTTGAACAATTGCTGGTTCCTTCTTTTGACATTCTGACAACAGATGTGATGTGTGTTCTTGTTGGTCCCAACTCCCCATGGTACAATGATGCATATCAATATTTGAAATCCCAAACCTTACCACCCAACCTTTCCGCTAACCAATGCCGAGCCTTTATCCGACAGACAGCCAAATATGTCATCATCACCGACACCCTTTACCGCCGTTCCTTTGACCATACCCTCCTCAGGTGTTTGGATTCTGAAGAAGCACAAACGACTTTACACAAGGTTCACGATGGTATATGTGGAGGCCATTTCAATGGTATGAGCTTAGCCAAAAAGTTGATTCGTGCTGGGTATTATTGGCCCACTTTAGAAAAAGATGTTCATGATTTTGTTAAGAAGTACTACAAATGCCAAATTCATGGAAACTACATTCATGCACCAGCCCAAGAGCTTCATTCTGTCATATCTCCGTGGCCATTTTCTCAATGGGGATTGGATCTTATTGGCAAGATTCAACCAACATCTGCAAATGGATACAAGTTCATCATTACAGCCACAGAGTATTTCACAAAATGGATCGAGGCCATCCCCATGACTTATATCACTAGTGTCCAAATTTCAAAATTCTTGTTGAATTATATCATATGCCGGTATGGGGTTCCCCTTGCCATAGTCACAGATAATGGTCGTCCCTTCAAGAATAAAGATGTCAAGGAACTTTGTGAAAAGTTTCATATCCAATACCGTTTCTCCAGTCCATACTATCCACAGGGGAATGGTCAAGCTGAAGCATCAAATAAAACCATTATCAAGATCTTGAAGAAGGTTGTCACCGATGCTGGTCGAGATTGGCATGTACAGTTGAATCGGGCACTATGGGCCTATCGCACTTCTATCCGCACACCTACTGGCGCAACACCTTATTCCTTGGTGTATGGTGTGGAAGCTATTTTACCCTTGGAAGTGGAGATTCCTTCCTTGCATGTTTCTTTGCAACATTTGATTGATGATGAGACACACAGAGTCTCTCAGTTGCATCAGCTTGAGATGTTAGATGAGAAACGTCAGATAGCTCTGACACATTTGCAAGCATATCAAAACTGTCTCCATCGCTCTTATAATAAGAAGGTCAAAGGGTGACACTTCAAAGTGGGAGATCTAGTTTTAAAGGCAAATCCCAAGAATGCACAGTCTACTGACATCATCAAAGGCAAGTTTGAACCTAATTGGGTTGGTCCTTTCATAGTGGCTGCAGCCTATGGCTCGGGGGCATATCAGCTTGCTACCTCAGAAGGTGAACCTTTGTCTGATCCTATAAACAGCATGCATCTTTGCAAGTACTGGGCATAATTTTCTTTCAGTACTTCTTCAAATATGATCCTGAAAAAATACAAAAAAAATGGAAAAAAAAAAATGCAAAAAAAAAAAAAAAAGTGAAAAAGCAAAAAAGTAAAGAAAAATGATTCGCCCTCTAGTGAAAACCTGGCAAACATGCGCTTGGGGCAAGTACCTTGGTGAAAACCTGGCAAACAAGCACCATGTGTAACATGAGATTGTTGCTCCGTCATCTATCATGACCTATAAGCTATGCTTTCTCTCGACCGGTTTCTCACGTCTATCTTTGCCTTGACCCAATGTTCTATTCCAGGCCTGTTGTTGGTCAACATCATTATCTTGCATACTCTGGTTGCTTATACATATGTTTTGGTCCCGATCTATGCATGTCTTTCAGATGCGCATTGGGTGTGTTCCCCTTGTCATGATCGATCACTGGAACTTTTAAATTTAAAAATGTCCTAAAAAAATCTCTTAAAAATTTTAAAATGTCCTGAAAAAATCTCTTAAAAATTTACAAATGTCCTGAAAAAATCTCTTAAAAATTTAAAAATATCCTGAAAAAATCTTTTAAAAATTTAAAAATGTCCTTAAAAAAAAATAAAAAAATTGAATAACGTCCTGAAATAATCCAAAAAAAAAAATCAAATAAAGTCCTGAAAAAATGAACAAAAACATTTCAAAACATTAAAATCCAAAACACAAGCATTTTGTCAATAAATATCCCCTTTTGTGCATAAGACAAATCACCGAGCATCCATCCAACGAAACTCGCAATTAAACACTGTGCTTTAATGAAATCACGCTTAAACAGATGAACTTTATAACTCAAACCAGACATTCAAACTGATCAACATTGTCATATCAATCAACCTCAAAATCATTTGTCCTTGTCTCTACTATCATGGGTCTTATATAGGGTGTGGTATAGTCGAAACCAGACTGTGTCCTGTCTTAGACGGGGTACCACATGTCCTGAAACCAGACAGCATGATTGTCCTATTAGCGCTTTCAACTTTTGACAATGAAGATCAAGATGTTTTGTTTGATTTGTTGGAATTTGTGCATCTTATTTTTCTATTGATTTATCTTTGATCATGCTCCTATGTTGCTCGATGATGTCACTAAGTGATTTAGAGTGACCGGGATGGATCATGGTCCCTTCCTTTTTTTTGTGTGATTGTTGTTTGTCTATGATGTGTTTGTCTTTTGCAAAGAGGGTTGCATTTCAGCTCTGGCCTTCAATGCCATGATGCTACGCATCCGTTTTGCTACATAAAAATAAAGGTTCTCACCTACAAAATGCATTACTGAAAGCAAGTTTTTCTTCATCTCTAACTGTCTTTTGTCTCATTTCTTCTTACTAACATTTCTTCCATCAGTTCGGATAGTCAGTTCAGTCTAGTGCTCTGATTTCCCTGCACACATATGCTGCATCCTGCATTCATTTGTTAGTACATTTGCATTACATTAAGCATCACATCAAGCATTTTATCCATTTCATATTATAAATGCATCAAAAATACATAAACAAAAATATATCCATACATATTCCATAATGGTACATAAACAGTGCATAAGTCATTCATACATGGAAAATAACATCAGTCATAACACATTGCATTCCATCATATCGATGCATATCATATCATATGTCACAATAATATCGAAGTACAAAACTGGACTGTCTGTCCTAAGTATGGCCTACAGGCTGACTACAAAATGTCAAACTACATAATGTCCACTGTCTGTCCTAAGGAGCATGTGCCTCTGTCATTGGGTGCTCCCTTTGTCCTCCTCATCCCTGGCATGTCTCGCAGATGATGTCCCTCCTGGTCCTGGCTGTGGTGGTCTCATAGGTCCACTCACCCCCATGCTACTCAATGACCTCTGAGAGCGTGCCCTGCTCTCTGTCCTCGATCGTGCCCGATATGAAGGTGCTCTCTGCTCTGGTGGAATTGCACTCTCATATGGTGTCCTCCAATGGCATATCTCCTCTCCAGTCTCTACTAGCATCTATGCCATCTTGCGTGCACTGGCATCCCGAATCGACCCAATATACTCAGTGACTCTCTGTTCCTCTCGCTGTACCTGAGCAACTGCTGTATCTCGAGCCGCTGTGAGTCTAGCTATCTCTGCTTTGAATTGCTCCTATTGTCTCTCTAAAGTCGCAATGTGGTCCTGCTGACTCGCTATGGTAGCCCTGCACATTTCCATCTCCTCCATGCTAGCTGTCTTCGGTTCTATGGGTATATCTTGCAATGTCCCGCAAGCACTCAAAATTCATAAAATTGAAAACATGGGTTTTTGAGATCCATACCGCTTCTCCTGCGTCATCCAGTCATCTGTATGTGCATACACGTTCCCCAAGGTGATCTGCCATTGGAATGTTTTCCATCTCTCTGCAAGTGTCCTTGTCCAAAGCAACAAATCCTCCTCTTTGTCTAGTGCAAATGAGCAATTTTCCCTCTCTTGGTCTCATTTATAGATCTTTGTCAGTACATAGATGGATGTGCACTCTCTCCATCTTATGTTGGTCATGGTCTTTTGCATCATAACTTGCTTTCCTTCATGCATCCGATCTCCGATTGTCAGTCCATTCGATCCTATCATTTTTATCGATCAATTGGCCTCTTCTCTGCATTTTTCCGGCCAATTCCTCGAGGGGGCATGCATATGTCATTGTCAGTTGTCTGGGGCATTTTCATTATTTTTCTTTGAAACAACACTTAAAATCGCATTGTCTCAAAGAGGGGCAAAAAATGCATATGTCATTGTCAGTTGTCTGGGGCATTTTCATTATTTTTCTTTGAAACAACGCTTAAAATCGCATTATCTCAAAGACGGGAAAAATGTAGACACCTAAAAATGGTCAACGCTTGCGAAGTCATACTTTAACATTTGCGCATTGCCTCATTTTAGGTTTTTGTGTCGCATTAACATTTCTCCTATGTCACGCACTTGGTCTTTATCATTTGTGAACATTGAGTCCTTCTTCTACATTCTTCATTTACCTAGCTTTCAAATTTGGTCTTGTCGACAACAATCTCCAGTCATGATTTTAATCGATCTTATCTTATTGCATCAATGTGCATTCTCATTTGTCATTATTTTGGACATCGTCAATCCTAATTAAGGGTTTTGTTCTCCTATCAATCTTGCGATCGATTTGTCATCGATCGTTGTCCTCTTATCAATCTTGTCATCTGGTGATTGATTTATCATCAATCCTTATCATTTTCAATCTTGTCGTTTTAACGATCGATTTGTCATCGATCGTTGTCATGTTCAATCTTTTCATTTTGTGATTGATTTGTCATCGATCGTGTTCATTTTCAATATTGTCATTTGGCAATCTATTTTGTCATCAATCCTTGTCTTTTTGTCAATCTTGTCATTTCGCGATCGATTTGTCATCGATCGTCGTCCTTCTCAATCGTGTCAATTTGGATCAATTTGTCATTGTTCCTCATCAATTGGCGCATTTTCTCAATCAAATCATTTATCACATTGGTCATTTATCAATTCAAAATCATGATTGAGTAAATTATCTTTCATCAAGACCTAATTCATCTTCTAGGGTTTCGTGATTTAATCATTTAACCTAGTTTGTCATTTCCTCCTTTAGGATTAATAAATTATTTATTTATCCTAAGTTTTCTTGTCACAATTAAATGTTCATTTAATTGGCTAATTATTCTTCTTTGTGAATTAATTAATAAATGATAAATTATTAATTAATTTACCTAATTTCTAATATTCATCAATTTCATCTTTTTCCTAATATCTTAAATTCCTCATTTTCTAATTTCCTAATTTTCTAATTCCTAATTTCAATTTTCCTCCTATTTCTCTCCTAAATTCATGGAAATGACATTGAAATTTGTCATAATTTGTCATAATTGACAATCAATCAATTTTTGACATAGAAGTTTGTCATAATTTGTCATAAATTATCAATCAACAAATTTTGTATAGAAAGTGCATAATTTGTCATAATTTGTCATAATTGACATAATTGATTTGCAATTTCCATTTGAATTGAATCATGCTAATTTTATCTTTTTCTCCAATTTCTCTATAAATTGGATGAATTTCTTCAATCGAACCCCTAATCAGATTATCGAATTTCTAATCAATCACACTTCGAGTACTTTTGAGCAATTTTCTTACCTACTTACTTTCAATCATGTGTGTGCACTTGTAGGTGAGATCCACAACCAAACTATTTGAAGAGGAAAGAAGAACAATGGAGCCGCATGAAGGAAACATTTGGATTTACATCTGGTTTGCATAATCTTTTTAAATGTTTTATCTTTATGTCTCTATTGGATGTAATTAGGATAGATCATTGCAATTGTTCTTTCGTGATTGAGCTAATGATTAGTATGTTTATCTTGCTTGTGATGATTTCCTATTTCCTAACGTACAGTCTTGTCTGCTTCTTCCTTCTTTTTCCTCTCCTTCTCTTCCTTCTCTTTTTATTCTCTCTTTTTCTTCTCTTCCTCTTCCATCTTCTTCTTGTCTTCTTCTTCTTTCTGCTTCTGCTCTGCTTCTACCTTCTTCTTTTCTTCTTCTTCCTTCTTCTTCTGTGCTTCCTCTGTTGGTGTTTTGGTATGGTTTTGTCATTGATGTCAACACCTACTAAATACACCTACTTTGGAGATCCAGCAACATTCACCGACAAACAGTAATCTGTGCAACAGTTATTGGTATATGATCAACTGGCAGGATATAATGTTCACCGGTAGTTGGAATGACATGGAAGACACTTGGTAATGTCAAAGACATCATGTGGACACTTTATTTTCAAGTACTAATCATTGATATATTCTTATTTGCATATTTTGTTTTACTGGCAAATAGGTCTAGGTTATCTAGGGTTACACCGGTTGGTTTATGTTTTCCAGATCAGCATGGCATGCTATGGAGATGATTTATTATTGTTATAAATGCATTAAGCTGACATGTTTTATCAGTTATTGCATCAGATATTATATTATTTGTAAAATGTTTTTATTTTAATATCTTGTAGAGCCGACCTACTAAAATTGGTCTTAGGGTATGGTATAAATGTAAGATCTTATTTTTAAGATCAAATGTGGAATGCAAAAAGGTTTTGTGTGAAGGTATATGCGAGATAAAGTAGAGGCATACATGAAGACATCATTTGAAGGTGAAGTTAGGTTTTTGTAAAAGCATATCAGCATTACATTGGTACTGAATTCAACATATGAAGATGCGATTTTGTACAGTACATTCTTATTGGATTTAACCATCCAACTGTAGTCAGTGTGACTCCCATTTGTGATTGAGCAGTGAGCTCTAGGTTGTTGGCCTTTCTGCATGTGCAGACCCCTCTTTGTACACTTCCCATTTGTAGTTGTATCATCTGATAGTCCTAAACTTGATGGAACCAACTATGGGATATGGAAGATCAAAATGGAGACACATCTAAATTGCATCGATAAAGACATCTAGGAAGTTACTAAGAATGGTTATACTACTACTGTAGCTAGTCAGATTGCTCCAACTACTTTAGCTAAAGATGAAGAAAATGATTGCAAAGAAAGAGAAGCACTCTTGAGTGCATTATCAGATCAACAAATCATGGGATTATCAGATAGGTCTACTACTAAAGCTATTTGGGACCATTTGGAAACACTGAATGAAGGAGAATCCATAGTCAAAATTGCAAAACTTGAAAGCTTCCGAGTCAGGTATGAACATCTGAAAATGGAAGAAGATGAAAGGATTTCTGCTTTCATGGAAAGAGTAAATGAAATTGTTTTGGGTATCAAATGTTGTGGAGGAACCCTGAGTAAGGATGAGATTGTTTCAAAAATCTTAAGAGGTTTGCCACCGACATATAAAATGAAGGTTACTGCTATAAATGAGTTGAGAACAATGCCTAATACATCAGTAACTAGGGATACATTGATTGGAAAACTTTCAGCTTTTGAAATTGAGAAATTTGGTCCTGTTGCTACTACAAAGACTGATTTGGCCTTCAAAGCATCAACATCACCTACTTCATCTTTTGACAAATCAGACTGGAGAGCCTTTTATGCAAAAGAACTTGAAGAAACCAGGAAGGAGAATGAAGAGCTTGAAGAACTTGAAGCACTATTTGCAAGAAAAATGCCAAAAGGTCCAATTGGAAGTAAGTATGAAGGTAAAGCACCCTTTAAATGTTTTAACTACAATAAGATTGGTCATATGGCTTCAAGATGCCCTAATAGACATGCTAGACTAAGAGAAGAAGCTAGAAGAACATACAAGCCTAATCTTGAATATCAAAGATATAGATTTAAGAAGAACAAAGATAAATCTTGTTACATTGCTAATGAAGGTGTGACTGATGATTCTGATGAGGATCCAATAGACAATGGATGGGTCTTTGTTGCTATAACAGAAGATCAACTGGTAGAACAAGCCCTAGCAGCTAAAGTTGAATCAAAGGATGAATGGATTATTGACTCAGGATGCTCACATCACATGACTGGAGACAAAGGTAAATTCTTGAACTTTCAAGAATACAATGGAGGTTTAGTAAGATTTGGAGATGAAAAAGCTTGTTCAATCAAAGGTAAGGGTTCAATATCTCTTGATGGTAAACATAACACTGGCAATGTCTACTATGTTGAAGGATTAAAACATAATCTTTTAAGTGTTGGTCAATTAGTTGAGAAAGGTTTTTAGTTACAATTTAAAAATGGAAAATGCAAAATCATGAATAGAATTGGTTTGGAAATAGCAACTGGTAATCAGACTAGAGGTAATATCTTTCATTTGAATAATAGTGAAAAGGCATGCTTAATTGCACATATAGATTAAAGTTGGTTATGGCATAAAAGACTATGTCATGTAAATTTTGATTGCATGGTAAAAATCAGTACTTCTAAGGCAGTTAGAGATCTACCTAAAATTGTGAAACCTCAGAATACAATTTGCAAGGAATGTCAATTTGGAAAACAAGTTAGAGCTAGTTTCAAAAGTATTCTAGAAAAATCCAATAATGCTCTTGATTTAATTCACACAGATTTATGTGGTCCAGCTAGAACTAAAAGCTTACAAGGTGATAGATATTTCATGCTAATTATTGATGATTATTCTAGAATGTGTTGGGTTACTTTTCTCCAAGAAAAATCAGAAGCACTTGGGAAGTTCAAACTATTCAAAGCAATGGTTGAAAATGAAACCGGTAAGAAAATCAAATGTTTAAGATCAGATCAAGGAGGAGAATTCACATCTAAATATTTCAATACATTCTATGAAGTGAATGGAATCAAAAGACAGTTATCAGCACCTCGAACACCACAACAGAATGGAGTTGTTGAAAGGAAAAATAGAACTATCTTGAATGCAGCAAGAAGTATGTTATCAGAAGCAAATCTACCACATGTGTACTGGAGAGAGGCAGTAAGCACTACTGTCTATACATTCAACAAAGTTCACATCAAAGGTGAAACTGGTAAGACCCCTCATGAACTATGGTTTGGTAATATTCCTACTCTTAAGTACTTTAGAATTTTTGGAAGTAAATGTTATATTAGAAGAGATGAGTATATTGGCAAGTTTGATCCTAGAAGTGATGAAGGAATATTTCTTAGTTATTCATCTAAGAGCAAGGCATATAGATGTTTTAATAAAAGATTACAGAAAATTGTTAAGAGTACAAATGTAAAGATTGATGAACAATTCAGAGGAACTTCAAGATATATAGACTCTAAACCGAAAACAAAAATTATGACAATGACCTACAATAAATCCACTGGTACATAATGATGATCCAGTTACTCCGGTATCATCAGAGGATTCCACAGTAATTGAAGAACAACAACAGACTAAGACACCCCGGTATGTAAGACTGAATCATTCTGAAGATTAGATAAATGGAAGCAAATTTAAAGGAGTTATGACAAGAGGAAGATTGGCAAATGAAGAGGTCTGTCTTATTTCTCAAATTGAATCATTAACTATCAATGAGGCATGTGAAGATAAATTTTGGATTAAAGCTATGGAAGAAGAATTAGGACAAATTGAGAAAAATAATACTTGGACATTAGTTCCTTGGCCTAAAAATAAAAATGTAATTGGAACCAAATGTGTATTTAGAAACAAACTTAATGAAGATGGTGAGGTTGTCAGAAATAAAGCAAGACTAGTGTGTAAGGGATATTCTCAGAAAGAAGGAGTTGATTACAATGAAACCTTTGCACCGATAGCCAGAATTGAGGTTGTTAGATTATTCTTGGCTTTTGCAGCTCACAAGGATTACAAAGTTTATCAAATGGATAGTAAATGTGCATTTTTGAATGGAGATCTTGAAGAGGAAGTCTATATTGAACAACCTGATGGATTTTCTTTGACAGATGACAATGATATGGTTTATAGATTAAGAAAAGCTCTGTATGGATTAAAACAAGCCCTAAGAGCTTGGTATGGAAGATTGGATAAGTATCTTTTAAAGATTGGTTTTACTAAAGGAAATGCAGATAGCAATTTCGATTACAAAGTAACTAATGATGACATCTTGATTATTGAAGTATTTGTTGATGATATAATCTTTGGAGGAGAAGATGAATTATGCAAAGAATTTTCTCTTGAAATGCAACAAGAATTTGAAATGTCTATGATTGGAGAAATAAAATTCTTTTTAGGATTGCAGATTTTACAGACTCATAAAGGTATATTTTTGAGTCAATCTAAGTACTTGAAAGAACTACTTAAGAAATTTGGGATGGAGAACTCTAAACTTGTAAGCACACCTAGGACTACAAATGACAAATTATCTCAAAGGGATGAATCTACACCTGTTAATTCAACTAGATACAAATCTATGATAGGAGGTTTACTGTATTTGACACAAACCAGACCTGATATTATGAATGGAGTATGTATAGTTTCTAGATTTCAGAGTAATCCTAAGGAAAATCATGAATCAACAGTGAAAAGAATTTTCCAGTACTTACAAGGCACAACAAATCTTGGATTATGGTATCCTAAAGATGAAAATTTTGATCTATGTGCATATATAGATGCAAATTGGGCAGGAGATGTGGATGATAGAAAAAGCACCACTGGAGGAGCATTCTTTCGTGGAAAAAGATTAGTTTCTTGGTTGAGTAAGAAATAGAGTTGTACATCTTTATCAACAGCAGAATCAGAATATGTTGCAGCAGCAACAAACTATACACAGGTACTCTGGCTTAAGCAAATGTTGAAAGACATAAAGGTAAAATGCAAGGAACCTATTACTATATACTGTGATAACGCTGCAGTAATTGATATATCTGAAAATCTGGTATTACATTCTAAAACAAAACATGTTTCTATCAAACTGAATTTTCTAAGGGAAAAAGTTGAAGAAAAAGAGATAAAACTAGTTTATGTGAATACTAAAGAACAACTTGTAGATATTGTTTATGTGAAACTTTTGAGTATCTCAGAGATCAGCTTGGAGTCATACCACCACCGGTAGAGACTTAGATAGTTGATGATTGCCATCAACTGGTAGAATTAAATGGACAAATCTTTTATTCTGGTATTTGATGAGGAAGCTACTTCTCAGGGGGAGTAGTTGGTATATTGAATTGGTTGGTATTTTGTATGAACTTGACCTTTTGTAACTTTTGCATTTGATGTCAAAGGGGGAGAGATATCTATGGAAAAACACATTATCCTTTTGGAAAGAAAAACAGATTTTAAGGGAAAGTTTTTTTTTAAAGATTGGTATTGTTACTCCCAGGGGGAGAAATGAAGATTGTTGGTTTTTGTATTTGGCATTTCTATTTTGGCACTTTGATGGTTTTTCCATCTTGTGTTGCCATCAATGCCAAAGGGGGAGATTGTTGGTATTCTGGTATGGTTTTGTCATTGATGTCAACACCTACTAAGTACACCTACTTTGGAGATCGAGCAACATTCATCGACAAGCAGTAATCAGTGCAACAGTTACTGGTATATGATCAACCGGGAGGATATAATGTTCACCAATACCTGGAATGACATGGAAGACACTTGGTAATGTCGAAGACATCATGTGGACACTTTATTTTGAAGTATGAATCATTGATATATTCTTATTTTCCTATTTGCTTTTACCGACAAATAGGTCTAGGTTATCTAGGGTTACACTGACAGGTTTATCTTTTCCAGATCAGCATGGCACACTATGGAGATGATTTATTATTGTTATAAATGCATTAAGCCGACATGTTTTATCGGTTATTGCATCAGATATTATATTATTTGTAAAATGTTTTTATTGTAATATCTTGTAGAGCCGACCTACTAAAATTGGTCTTAGAGTATGGTATTGTAGACACCCAAAAATGGTCAACGCTTGCGGAATCATACTTTAACATTTGCGCATTGCCTCATTTTAGGTTTTTGCGTCGCATTAACATTTCTCCTACGTCATGCACTTGGTCTTTATCATTTGCGAACATCAAGTCATTCTTCTATATTCTTCAATCATCTCGTCTTCGAATTTGGTCTTGTCGACAACATTATCCAGTCATGATTTTGATCGATTTTATCTTATTGCATCAATGAGCATGCTTATTTGTCATCATTTTGGACATCGTCAATCCTAATTAGGGTTTTGTCCTCCTGTCAATCTTGCGATCAATTTGTCATCAATCATTGTTCTCTTATCAATTTTATCATCAATCTTATCATTTCGGACATCGTCAATCCTAATTAGGGTTTTGTCCTCTTGTCGATTTATCATCAAATCCTTCAATCTTGTCATTTTAACGATCGATTTGTCATCGATCGTTGTCTATCTCAAGTATGTCAATTTGGATCAATTTGTCAATTGGCGCATTTACCAATCAAATCATTTTGTCGCATTGGTCATTTATCAATTCAAAATCATGATATTAATTATCTTCAATCAAGACCTAATTGTCATTTTCGCATTTCTAATTCGTCTTCTAGGGTTTTATGATTTAGTCATTTAACCTAATGTGTCATTTCTTCCTCTAGGATTAAATAATTTATTTATTTATCCTAGGTCTTCTTATTACAATTAAATCTTTATTTAATTGGCTAATTATTCCTCTTTGTGAATTGATTAATAAATGAAAAATTATTAATTAATTCACTAATTCCTAAATCCTATTTTTCATCAATTTCTAATTCCAATTTCCTAATTTGTCATCAATTTCAATTTCCTAATTTTCAAATTTCTAATTCCTTTTCCCTCCTATTTCATCTCCTAATTCTATGGGAGTGACATTTCAATTTGTCATGAAATTGTCATAATTGATAATCAATCAATGTTGACATGAAATGTGTCATAATTTGTCATCAATTATCAATCAATCAAATTGTGCATGGAAAGTGCATAATTTGTCATATTTTGTCATATTGATTTGCAATTTCCATTTGAATTGCATCATGCCAATCTTGTCATTTATCCAATTTCTCTATAAATTGGATGTTTTTTTCAATCAAATCCCTTCAACCCCTTCAACCCCTTCAAATCCTTGACCCCTTCAATCACTTCAATCACTTCATGAATTCCGAATTGCTATCAAACTACTGAATTTTCGTTCTAGTACTCTTGAGCTTTTTGCTTTCAATTGTGAGAGCACTTGTAGGTGAGATCCACAAAACTATTGAAGAGGAAAGAACAAAAATGGAGCCGCATGGAAGGAGTATTCAATCTTGAATCTGGTTTGCATAATGTTTTCTTTTGAATGCTTCATTTTCATACCTTCATTGAATGTGCTTTAGAATTAGGTTCATTGCAATGAGTATTTCTTTGATTGAGCTATCATGTTTAATGTTTTGATTGATCTACTTGTCTTGTGATGAATCCTAATTCCGATGCTATAGGTATAAATGTAAGATCTTATTTGTAAGATCAAGTGTGGAATGCAAAAAAGATTTGAGTGAAGGTATATGCAAGATAAAGCAGAGGCATACATGAAGACATCATTTGAAGGCGAAGTTAGGTTTTTGTAAAAGCATATCAGCATTACACCGGTACTGATTTCAACATATGAAGATGCAATTTTGTATAGTACATTCTTATTTGATTTAACCATCCAAATGTAGTAAGTGTGACTCCCATTTGTGATTGAGTAGTGAGATCTAGGCTGTTGGCCTTTTTGCATGTGCAAACCCCTCTTTGTACACTTACTATCTGCAATAATATCATCTTATTGTGGGTAAGGTTTCCCATTGTGGTTTTTCCCCTTACAAGGTTTCCACGTACAAATATTGGTGTGATGTGTTGTGGATGACTTTGTGTTTATGTTTCATGCATTAATTCTTACCGGTATAGCAATTTACTGTTAACTCTATCTACCAGCATACTAAACTGGTTTACCGATATTAAGTATTAAGTTGGTTAATAAGTTTCTGATTTTAATATATTAGACAATTGATTCACCCCCCCCCTCTCAGTTGTCTCCAGGACCTAACATCCTCTTTTCCTTCTTCTTTTATTCTTCCTCTTCCTTCTTCTTCTTCTCTTCCTCTTCCTTCTTTTTCTGTTCTTCCTCTTCCTTCTTCTTCTTCTCTTTTGTTTCCTTCTTTTTCTTCTCTTCCTCTTCCTTCTTTTTCTTCTCCTCTTCTTCTTCTTTCTTTCTCTTTTCTTCCTTATCCTCTTCTTCTTTCTTTTTCCTATCATCTTCTTGCTTCTTCTTTTCTTCATCTTTCCATTTCTCCTCTTCCTCTTTTCTCTTCTCTTCCTCTTTCTTCTATTTCTCATCTTCATCCTTCTTCTTTTTCTCTTCCTGTTCCTTTGCCGCTTGTTGTGTGTCCTCAGCTTGTTCACCACCCTGATCGGCCTATTGTCCCTATTCTGTTCCCTCAGAAGGTATGTCCTGAGTGACATCTTCTACATCCAAGGCATTGACATTGATGGTGTTGATTGGCTCTTCCACCAGGTTTCCTTCCTCATCAAAGACCTCATCCGGTTTGGAAATAACCGGTTCCTTTTCCGCTTGGAGGTTGGCCATTCGTGCTTTGTGAAGCTGATAGCATGAGCCATATGTTGATGTGTATCTTTTTCAACATCATCAACTCTCCCCTCCAACAACCATAGTCTTCTTCTCCTTGTGAAGAAGAGACCTTTATTTTGATCCAGGGCATCAAACAACTCTGAATTTGAGAGTTTGGGGAAGTACTGTGCAAAAACTTTCTCCCTAATCTCCTATTCCTTTTCAATGGAAATTTTGCCATTTATTATCCAATGCTTTAAATAATGAAT
Source organism: Cryptomeria japonica (assembly GCF_030272615.1). Lineage (NCBI taxonomy): Eukaryota > Viridiplantae > Streptophyta > Pinopsida > Cupressales > Cupressaceae > Cryptomeria > Cryptomeria japonica. Next base: position 288,589,310 of record NC_081412.1, read on the forward strand.
CCAGTGTTTAGGATTTAATCTCTGATGGTGACCGGTCATTTTTACATAAATAAAGAATGATTTCCTGTAGTACTTCATCTTTTTCCTCACTATTGAATTCATCATAATAATCTACTAAATCATGAAGTAACTTTCTGCTAATATTTTATACTATTCTTTGACAATGTGTCAAAGGTTTGTAAGAGGAGATATCTATATTTACTAGTGTGGATGCTACCAGTTCATTCTTCTTCATCTTCTTTGTCTGTCTAGCCTTCTTTGGCTGTTCATTAGACTCAGTTTCTTCGGAGTTCGGTTCATTTGCCTTAGTCTTCCTCTTTCTTTCAAAGACTTTTTCCAGTGTTACCTCTAGTTTCTTCTTTGCCAGTGACCGCTTGGTCACTCTTGAAGTTGCAGTGGTAGCTGGTGCCAATGTTGCAGGCACTGGCTTAGCTTTCTTAGTTGCCGGTTCTTTTCCCTTCTTCACTGATGGTTCTTCAACTGGTGCAATCCTCTCCAAGTAGGTTCTGGTCCTCTTAGCCTTTGGATCAAGAGGCAAGGCAATAAGGGTTGAAGCATACCCTTCCAGCATGTCAAACATGACTTCATAGCCCATAGGCTTCACTTCCTCCATTCTAGGCTCAACAACCTCCATTAGAAATTTGTCCACCTGAATAGTGAAATAAATGTCATCTTCATATTTCTTCACTATGTCACTTGAGATTCTTACCCTCTGACTCATCTTTCTTTTGAACTCATCATAGTATTTGTTCAGTACCTCAGGATAGCCGATTCCAATGGCTTGCACGCTTTCCTTTATCTGCTTGGTTACCGATTGGTCAGGTGACCACTGGACATCTCCTACACCTAGAAAGTAGCCTTGGAAATAAAAGAACAACCCTACCAGTAGTTGTCCAAACTTAAACCTCAGTGAGTTGTCCTACTTTATTGCCTTAAGATTTAGTAGGAGTTTCCTCTACATGCCGGTGCATAAGTCAAAAGATGCATCCTCTTTTATCATTCAGTAAGTGGCATTTACCACTGCAATAGATACTGAATTAATCCCGCTGGCTGAGAATGTTCTGTAGCCTATCACCATGCAGGCATATTTCACCAGATCATCCTTGATAGGATTGACTGTCATACCCCGTGAATCGCTTGTTGAACCGGTGAACTTGGTCATTTCCATTTTGCTCACTTTTTCACAGAGCTGGCACTTCCCCTGTGTTGTAGAAACCAGTGACTGCCTGAATTTCCTGAGGTGTGATATCATGCATCCTCTCCAGCTACATCTTGTCACCATGGACTCTGCTCAAGATGATCCCGATGTGATCCTCTATGAAGTCTTCCAGGATATATACTATGTTGTGGAATTTCTTCTTCTCTATGACACTAAATTCCAGTTTGATCCTTTTGTCCTTTCCACAAAATAGACCTAACTGAGTATGAATGGCTAAAGACCCTAGGTCTTCTATTTTTCAATCAATATAATAAAAAATTCCTTCTTCGACTATGACTCCAGCTGGAACTTGTGATAAAGCATTATACTTGGACTTCCTCTAAATGAAACTTTTTGACTCAATGGATGTACTTGAACTGGTATGAGATGTGGAAGCCATTGAAGAGTATTTCAAGAACATGAAAAATACCTTTCAAACACAAATTTAGGGCTTCCTAATTCTACTTCACTTCACTCTGCATCGGATGCCAAATTACCGCTTTGATTTCTCCACTACCGCTTGCAAACTAGATTTGAATCTCTTTCAAGGTTATCAAATTTCTTGAAATCTAAGCTCAAATCACCTTTTCTTTGCTCTACACTTGAAAACTTTTCTTCGCTCGAAAACAGATAGTGAGAAATGATTTGAAGAATGCATTTATACATGTCTCTCGCCTACCGTCATTAATGCTCCTCTATTAGGGCGTAAACCCTAATTTTCCTTTTTACCATTTTCGGTCTTCTGCCAAGAAACAGGTATTGCATACTGGTTAAGGACTTTTATAGGTGTCAACTGGGGGTTCGAAAGCATTTTGCCATTTTCTCCCCCTAAGCCTTTGAGGCTTAGTTTGCTGGTTCTGATATTTCCACACTAGGTGCAGAAACCGGTTCCTCTTCCGACAATATTGGTTTCTTCTTCCATGTTTTCTTCATGTCTCCTTGAACTTTTTTAACATCTATTTCTCCTTCCTGAGTGACCTGTATATCATCAGATATACTTTTGCTGCTTCTGCAGAATCTTGCAATGTGACTTGGTTTGTTGCAGTGATAGCAAACAAGTCCAGGTGCTCTCCAAGGTCCATTGTACATGTTTCCATTCTTCCTTTTGCATGTTGCAGTAGTGTGACCATGACCATGATAGATCATACAACTTTCTCTCCATCCAGTTGCTGCTTGATGGCCACCGCTTATTGATTGATGATTGAAGACATTAAACCGGTTGTGGTTCCGGTTCATAAAAGGTTCAGGACCAGTTCCTTGGGTCCTCAGAGGATATCTTCCAATTTTATCCATTATAGACCTGCATTCAAATGCTCTATGCTTGAAGTTGTTGCATGCATAACAATGACCATTGAACTTATTGGATCTAGGCACATTGTTGATAAAATAAGGAAAATTATTGTAGGCTTTTCTCCTACATACATTGACAGTGTGTCCTTCTTTAAGACAGTTAAAGCAAATAGGTTTGAAATTTTGCTTACCTTTTCCTTTGAGTGTCGGTTTCTTCTTTGATGCTTCAACATTTGTTCCTGAGGATTCTCCTTCCTCATGTCCAAAAAAACCAAGACCATTGGTATTCTTTGCCGGTCTAGATGACTCAAGCTTTTGCTCTAGCTTAGCAGTACTTTTGCCAAACTTAGCAAGTATTTCTTTTGACTCAAAGAGTTCTTTGGAAATAGCAGTGTTTGTCTCCATTAGACTTTCATTTTCTAGGATGGCAATGTTCAGTTCTCCTTGCATGTCTTCTTTTTCCATTCTTCTCTCATGAAGGCAAGCAATTAGTGCACTAATCTCATTTTTCAACTTGGAGATCTCATGATCTCTGGCTTTTACCAGATCTTTAGCTTTTCTCTGGTTCTCAAGCTCTTGACTAAACCGAATAGTCAATCCTTCCAACTCCTTTCTTAGATTGGAGTTTGAATCATTCAACTTATTCACTTTAGCAATCATGGCTTCCATGTTAGCTTCATCTTCAAAACTGCTTTTAGATAGTTCCATCAGCCTCTCTGCATGTTCTCTCCTTTTTTCTTGAGATGCCTTGTATTTGACCATAAGATCATCATAGGCTTGCTCAGACTTAGTGAGCCATTGAGTAAGTTCCCTCAAAGTGTATTCCCCCATATCTCTTTCCAAGTGGTTAAACTTATAGTAAGGTAGGCTCTGATACCAAATGATGAATACTAAGAGGGGGGGTGAATTAGTATGCCAAAAGCTACTGCACTAAAACACTTACATAGTCTAAAGATAAACTGGTAAAGCAGTCTGACAGTCAAACTGGTTACCACACATGCAAACCAAAATGTGAATAAAGCATTCACCCACAAAAGAAATACAACCATAACACAAGATATATGACGTGGAAACCCAACTGGGAAAAACCATGGTGAGATGGAACTCACAAGTCACTATCTATAGAATAGAAACTAGACCAGTTAAGGTCAGACCAGTTAAGGTCTTACAATGTTCTTCACCAGAATAGATCCTGTTAGGAATCTCAATCTCTATTAGGAGATAAGTTCGATTAAAGACTACCTTGTTAGAGGATTTTAGATTCACATGTGTGAACCACCTTGTTAGAGGATTTTACAAAGGCTTTGAGGCCTACCCAGTTAAGGGCTATAGACTTGTCAAAGATGTGAGTAATCAACAAGTGTTTGATCTATCTAATGCACAAACTGCTTGGTTAGATCTAGTATTGTTCACAGCTAATGCATTCCAGCATTACTTTAGTTTTCTCTCTCTCTCATAGTTACAACTTGATCTTCTCAGATAAGATCGTTCTAACAACAACTCAACTTCCACCTCAAACCCTAGCTCAACATTAACACTTTCAGCAACAACTTAAAACCCTAGAAATGATGTCCTTTTAAAGGAATCTGATTTCATGTCAGTCCAATAGGATTACATTACAATTTCCTAGGTTCAATGAATCTAGACATACTCAGTAAAATGACACAAAAAACACTGTCAATGTGTCGACACCATCAAAGAATCGATGGATTGGTAACTCATCACAGAATATTACCAGTTCATACAAAATACTGGTTGCCGGTTTGACAAAAATGAAGACTGGTAAGAATGTATTGTGCCACTTTGCTCCCTCGTACCGCTTGTGATCTACGAACCACTTGGGGTCAACATACCGCTTCAGACCGGGAAACATATTCTACAAAATCACTAGTCTAGAGACTAGTATACAACATACCAGTTGGAACAAATACCGGTTGAGCATGAGCTCATACATATTGTCATGCCCAAAATTTAGGGCAAAAACGGAACAAATTTTTTTTTAAAAAAGATACTAAATTTAATTAACAAGCACACTCTTGCGACAGGCGTTAACGAAAATTTCATTAATAAATTCGAGCTCATTCTGAAACGAACGAAGCATCGACAATCAGTTATAATTTAATTGCGGAAAAACCTACTGGTTTAAATTTCTATCTCCAAAAGGTATTTAATTTATAGTTTTATTAAATTAATCATACTAAAAATATTAGGGAAGATATTTCAAGATTTATTTCCCACTATGACTATAAAGTCTTAGTAATTTTAATTAATTTCTCCTTTACGATTTTTTTTAAAACAATATTGAGAACATGTAAAATGCACATATATACATATAGATTGTGCATATATTTTGAAAATCCATAATTTAATTTCTTAAATCAATTAAACTAAAAAAAACATACATATATATTCATATATATATCCCCATATATATATATATGGAAACATATATATTATTATATATATATTCTACATATATTCCAATATTTTAATCCTAACCTCCTAAATCCATTTCAACTTGCTAAAAATTACCACTTAATTTCCTCAACCCTAATTAGGGTTCTAAATTCCTATTTAACCATTACCTAAAACCCCAAATACATATTATTTTCTTTTTTATATTTAAAAAAAAACTAAACTTCCCTAGCCCCTATCGGGCTAGGGTTTTACCCATTTTTTTAACAGGCGAAGAGCTCATGGCGGGCCGAAGATTCTCCGGCGGCCATGTCCGAAATAAATCGCAGGTCGCGGAGGTTGTTAGGTGGTGGCTGGCCGCGCGCACCACTGTGTGAGCGCACCGTGGCGCCGCGGCACCACTGTGTGCCCACACAGTGGGCGCCGCTGGCGGCACCACTGTGTGGCCACACAGTGGCGGCCACGGCCGTCCACTGTGTGCCCACACAGTGGGAGCCGCAAGCGGCTCCACTGTGTGTGCACACAGTGGGCGCCGCGCGGGCGTCCACTGTGCGTACACACAGTGGAACCCGCGGGGTCCCCAACATAAATTTTTTTTTGAAAATTAAATTTTTTTTAAAACACATTAACATTTAAATATATATATATATATATATATATATATTTATATATATATATATATGTATATATATATAAATATATACGGTATTTACAAAAAATTAACATGCGTAAATAACAAGATAAATTTAATTCCAAATAAAATTTACATATTTTTTTTTTAAAAAGGAATTATTACATACAATCTTTTTTTTTGCTAATATAATAAAGGAAAAAGATGACCTTAAGATAAATCAAATATATAAAATATATATATATATATATACAAATTTAAATGCACAAAAAAAAAAAAAAACTTCTAAATTAAAGTTAATACAATCTATAGTATTCCACAAGGATTCATTATTTGTTTTTTTTTTGTAATAAGAAATCCTTTAATATTCTTTAAATAAAATATTCACATAAAACAACTTTTCTTGCTATCTAAAATACTTAAAAGCTTCCAGCTTAAATAAACTTCTATTTTGACTTAATTAAAAATGCAGGTAAAAATCTAAATGAAAACAGACTTTTTTATTTCCTTCATAAAACAAGAAGCTTTGCATGCATCACTAATTTACTTTCCTTTTTCAAATATACTAGAAGTAAAATCAAGCCTTTTCTCTTTCTTTAAAACATCTCTAATATATATATATACTACCAAATTCACAGAATGTTTTCTCTGAATAGTCACAACAATAAGACTTCAAATCTGAAATTACAAAATTACAACTTGCTTCTCTTTTTTTTTGAATGAGGCATTTATTCACAACAACTTTAAAACAACATCTGCAACTGAATTCCAATATCTTCAAAATTCCATCTTCTGAATATCTTTCATGAATTTCTATCCTCTTTCCTCTGGATTTCCTGCATAATAGAAAACACAAAACTGACCACGGAGTGCTCACCTCCCAGCCTAGGCTAACTGGTAGCCACCCCCGAGCTTGGAGAACCAATTCCTAGACGGGTATCAAACAGGCAAACACAAAGAAACACAAACATACAAATATTCCAGACACATTCCCAACCTGGCTTTCACAGCACCACACTCTGGTGGTGAACATTTTCAAAGGGTGGTAGTGGACCAAATACCCTGAGGAGAATCTGCAAGTATGTAATAACAAGAAGCCACCTCATGGCACAAATAACATATCAAATCTCAACCCCATAATCCTTATGGCCCCCAAAGGCATTTTAGCCTTATAACCCTCCTTATGACCCCCATTGCACAAACAGGCCATGCAGCAAGGGTCACACAAAGATCCCTTGTGATCGCTCTCTAAAGAGAGTCTCTCACTCGAGGGCTGTCACTGCTACCACCCTCAAGATCCTCTTCTCTCCCAAGAGAAAGAGAGATCTTGAGAAAACTCCCAAAACACATTCATTCAAAAATCAAACCAAAAGTTTTTCAAACATCCATTTTCAAGAATACAGATTTTCTTATTCAACAACTTTCAGAAATAAACAAAACTAGACATTAAAAGTAAAAATGAAACCAACCTTATTCTGCCCAAAGGTTATAATGATATCTGAAGAAGAGCTGCCCAGTCCACAATTCTTTATTTTTCCTTAATCAATTTCTTTATCCCATAACATTATTTTCCAAATTTTCTTCTGTCTCCAAAAATGGAGAGTGGGTGATTAATCAGCTATTCCCAAAAATCTTCCTTAAGAAGCTCACTCACTGAGTTCTCACAGGATTCTAAGAAAAATCAACAAAAGGAAGGAAGAAAGCAAAAATGCAAAAAGACTTTCCTTCCAAGAGGGAAAATCTGGATTTGATTTCACTTCAATTTTCAATTTTCGCTCAACTCAAAAAAACCAATTTTAAAAGCATTAAAAAGATCATAATAAAGTAGAAACTTGCCTAAAATTACCCCTAACCCCTAGGTATACCTTATGGGCTTCAGGAAACCCTAATAAACTACCCCTAGGTGTTCATTTAACCCATCTTAAACCCCTCTGAAGTTTATTTTCGGGTCAAACATAAGTTGACCACACCAAATATTATATTCTCAAAATATCTTTTTGACAACACATTATTTTATTTAAAATTAATAATAATTAACACTTTCCCATCAAGAGACAAGATAAAATATTAAAATTTAAATCCTCACATGTGTCAAGTGACACTAATAAAATACTTTTACAAAAATAAACATGAAATTGTCTCTTGAGGTTTTTACACAATAAATTTAAATAACACAAAACACACATGCAGCATATACTGATACGAATAAAATACAACACAAACGGGGTGTTGTCTCTCCAAATAGACAAACCCTGGTTTTACGAACATACATAAGTCTAGGTTTGATTCTCCGTAATTTTCCATGGTCACATGGTAAATTTCCTGCGCATCTCAATGTACACATTAGTACTCCCAAATATTCATATAAAATATAATTCAATAATATAACAATGCACATCATTACTTGCATACAATTTTCATCTGCACAGATTGAATACATCTTTTGTCAAGCAAATTCACATAAGCAATTTTCATCCCAATTCACATAAACTAAACATACATCATAGTTCTATATTCAAAGTAAAGTCCTGCAAATTCATTAACGACATCTATCATTGCAATATCATTCTATCTAATAATCATGTAGTGTTCTATCTCATAAAGCATGTAAGTAAAACATCAATTCATAGCAATGTTATCCAATATCCTGAAGTCATAAAAGTTCTAAATCTCAAAATGCATCAAAACAAAGTATCCATAGTAGTCTAAAATATAAAATCCACTGAATGTCAAACTGAGTCGAGGTGAGGCCTCACACATATATAGAGGATCTCAATACAAGTGTGTGTCCATCAATGACAATCACAACATAAATAGCAAAAATGCCAACAAAAAGTGATATCAAAACAAGTGTGTGTCCATCAATGACAATCACAACATCATCATCAAAAATGCCAACAATCTCTCCCTTTGGCATTAATGGCAACACTTAGGAAAATTTTGACATCTAAGTGTTTTACAAAAAAAAATGCCATAATCAAAATTACTCCCCCTAAGCATATACACTATCCCTTTTTTAGAAAATACAATGTATACTAGTCCCTAAAAGAGATAACATGAGAGTATACATAGCATTCACCAAAATTTTAAATACAAAATACTACTCCGCCTTTGCCACCAATGACAAAGTACTGCAGAATAACACCCATTCCTCATTATCATGAATATTATAAATGTTTATGACAATAATGAGTGACACGTGCCAAAAACCAATTTAAAATCCTGCATGAAAGTCTTCATGGATAAAGACCATGATTCAAGTAATGAGGTGGCCACCTCACTTTCTGTTTGCATCTGGGATACCTGATCCTCCATGACATCAATTGTGCTCATCTCTTGAGTGACTATTAAGGAATCTAGATTGAGATAGCATTTCTAAAGTATTTGCAGTCTGGGTAGTAGAACCAGTTGAAGTTCTTGCAAATCTTTGGTTAGGTTGGTGATCTCCAACTCGATTCTGGCATACTGGAGCTGAAATCAGTGAACAGTTTGCCCATATGAAGTGAAGGAATCATAAGGTGTCTTGAAGGTGCTTAGAAATGCCTACAAATCAGATTGCAGTTTTTCTTTCTGTGCAAGCCCATCATCACAAAATAGATGGGGTTGGCTTATCTTACTGAGCAATAGTTTTCCCTCATCCATAGAATCTCTTATGTCCTATTCTTTCTGAAGTTCAGACCGGAGCTCGTTCAGTTTCTTCATTAAGGTAGTGTTTAGTGCCTTTTGATGCTTCTTCTATGCATTAGCTTTAGACACCTCTTCCAGGCATTGTACCTAGTCCTCCACAACTGTACATAGAAGTTTTAGTTGGGCCAGAGAGGAATCGATACTGGGGAGGTTTGTACTAGGAATCAAACTGGTAAGAGTTTCAACCATAGCTTTAATAACATCTAGCTCCTTTTTCCTCCTTAATTCTTCCAGTCACTCCTATGCAAGCTTAATGCTTTGGAGTAGCTTTTATTCATTTGCAGATTGGAGGTTAATAGGACTGGTAATGTTAGCTGGTTTGGCTGGTGGCCTTTGGTGTCTCCACATGTGTGCTCTTTGCCGCTTCCTTCTTCGCTTCGGCTCTTTACTTTTCCTCTTTTGCCTTCTTTTGTTCCTCTGCTTCTTTCTTTTTCTTCTCTTCATCCTTCTTCCTTTCTTGTTCCTTATGCTTCTCTTCTTCTTTCTTCTTCTCCTCTTCCTATTTCCTCTTCTCCTCTTCCTTTTTCTTCTTCTCCTCTTCCTATTTCCTCTTCTCCTCTTTCTTTTTCTTCTTCTCCTCTTCATGTTTCCTTTTCTCCTCTTCCTGTTTCCTTTTCTCCTCTTTCTTTTTCTTCTTCTCCTCTTCCTATTTCCTCTTCTCCTCTTCCCTTTTCTTTTTCTCCTCTTCCTATTCCCTCTTCTCCTCTTCCCATTTCCTTTTCTCTTCTTCTTTTCTCTTCTCCTCTTCCTGTTTCTTTTTATCCTCTTTTGCTTGTTTCCTCTTCTCTTCCTATTGATTCTTTTTGTCTTTCTCCGCTTGCACTTTATCGGCCTTTTCTTTGTCCTATTTTTCCTTGTCCACTCTCTCTTTGTCATCTTTTTCCTTTGCTGCATTCAAAGTGACATTTTCACCATTTAAAGCATCAACGTCAATTATGTCCATCTGTTCAATGACTGGTTCTCCTTCACTATCATATACCTCATCCAATTTTCCAGTTTCTAGTTCTTGTTCAGCCTTCTTGTTGGCTTCAGACACTTGGTGCAACCTCAAAGCAGCTTTGGCATGTGAGTGTGTATCTTTCACCACTTCAGGGACTTTTCCTTCCAGTAACAAGAGTCTTCTTCTTCTCATGAAGAAGAGGCCTTTGTATTTATCCATAACTTCATAGAGCTCTGAATTTGACACATCAAGAAAATATTGTGCAAAAATTTCTTCTCTTATTTCCTGTTCTTTTTCTATGGCAATGCGCCATTTGTTATCTAAAGAATTGTATAAAGAATCCAATGTCACAGATCTAATTTCTGATGGCGACCAGTCATTAATACATAGATATTGAATAACTTCTTGTTCGACTTCCTCCTTTTCATTGTCATTAAAATCATCAAAATGATCTATTAAATCACTTAGTACTTCTCTCCTAATATTCTTGATAGTTATTTAACAATGTGTCAATGGTTTGTAAGAGGAAATGTCTATATTTACTGGTGGTGACGATGTCGATTCATTATTGGTTGCCCTTGGCTTCTTCCTTGTTTGCCTAGTGTTTTTAGGCTGCACTTCAGGTTCTGTATCCTCAGAATCTAATGATTTTCTCTTAGTCTTCCACTTTCTTTCAAAGACCTTGGCGGGTGCAACTTCTGGTTTCTTCTTGGCCAGTGACAACTTTGTCACTTTAGGACTTGCTGAAGTAACCAGTGTCGATACCGATGGCATTATCTTTCCCTTCTTTGTTGAAGGTTCTTCAACTAGTGTTACCCTTTCCAAGTAGGTGCTGGTTCTCTTCTTCTTTGGATCAAGAGGTGAGGCAAGTAGGGTAGAGGCATACCAATCTAGCATGTCATACATCACCTCATATCCTATGGGCTTCACTTCTTTCTTTTTGGGATCAACCGCCTCCATTATGCACTCATCTACTCTGATGATAATGCAGATATCCTCTTCATACTTCTTGACAATATCGCCAGATATCCTCATCCTCTGGCTCATCTTCCACTTGAATTCATCAACGTATTTGTTCAAGACTTTAGGATAATCGGTTCCCACCACTTGAAGACTTTCTCTGATTTGCTTGGTAATCGGTTGGTCAATAGACCATTGCATATCACTGACTCCCGAAAAATAGCCTTGAAAATAGAAAAACAAACCTACCAATAGTTGTCCAAATTTAAATCTTAAGGCATTGTCCTGTTTGATAGACTTCAGGTTTACCAAAAGTTGCCTCTGCATAAAGGTGCATAGATCAAATGATGCATCTTCCATGATCATTTTGTAGGTAGCATTCACCGCAGCTATAGAGACAGAGTTTATTCTGCTAGCATAGAATGTCCGGTATACGATCACCATGCATGCATACTTGACCAAATCATCCTTGACGGTGTTAACGGTCATTCCCCATTGGTCGCTCATAGAACCGGTGAGTATGGTCATTTTCATCTTAATGAATTTCCTTAGGGCTGGCACTTCTCCAACATTACAGAAATCGGTGATGACATGAACTGCTTTTGGTGTGATGTCATGTGTTCGCTCAAGATACATTTGGTCACCGTGCACTTTGCTTAGGATGATGCGAATGTGATCTTCTGTGAATTCTTCAAGAAAATAGTCTGCATTGTGAAGTTTCTTTCTTTCTAGGATGTTGTATTCCGGTTTGATCTTCTTGTCATCCTTGTAGAATAAACCTAACTAGGAATGTATCACTAGGGAGCCTAGGTCTTCTATTTTGCAATCAATATAATCTTAAATACCTTCCTCAACTATAACACTAGTGGGTATCTGGGATAGGGCATTATATTTCATCTTCCTTTGTATGAAATCCACTAAATCAACAGGTGCACTTGAACTAGAGTGCAAAGCAGAAGCCATTATAAACAAAGAAACTTGAAAAATACCTTCACGAATCAAGATTTAGGGTTTTGACACTGTAGCTAGCAACACACCACTTCAGTCGCTTGGAACATTGCTTAGTGTTCTTCACTTGACTGATTGATACTATCTCTGGATTCTACTTCAAAGTTTTTGAAATCTCTTTGAATCACAAAACAAATCGCCTTTGGTCACTCTACACTTGAGAATTTCTTCATTCACAAATTGATAAGTGAAAATGACTTAAAAATACCTTTTAAATAAATTCTTCACCTACCATAATAAATGCTCCACCATTAGGTTATAAACCCTAATTTTTATCTTTCACCATTTCTGGTCTTCTGCCGATTGACAGGTAACACATACCGATTGAGGTTTTTTACTGGTGTAAACCGAGGGTTCGAAACATTTCACTGATTTGCTCCCCCTAAGATTTTCTAAAGCTTAGTTTTCTAGTTCAACGACTTCCACACTAGGTGCAGAAACTGGTTCTTCTTGTGACACTTCTTCGGGTTTCTTCTTCCATGTTGTTTTCATATCTGCTTGAATAGTTTCAACATCAATCTTTCCTTCCGGAGTGACCGATATATCATCTGATATGTACTTTCTCATCCTGCAGATTCTAGCTATGTGACCTGGTTTGTTGCAATGATAGCAAACCATTCTAGGTGCTCTCCATGGTCCATTATTCATGTTTCCATTCTTCCTTCTGCATGTTGCAGTAGTGTGACCACTACCATGGCAAATCAAATAGGTTTCTCTCCAACTGGTTGCCGCTTGATAGTCACCACCACCTAACTGATGGTCATAGGCATTATATTGGTTTAGATTCCAATTCACAGAGGATTCAAGGAAAACTCCTTGACTCCTTTGAGGATATCTTCCATTGTTGTGTATAACATACTTGCATTCAAATGCTCTATGCCCAAGCTTGTTGCATCCATAACAGTTACCACTGAATATATTGGATCTAGGTTTATTGTTTAGAAAGTAAGGAAAAATATTGTAAGCCTTATTTCTACATACATTAGCAGTATGTCCTTCCTTGAGACAATTAAAGAAAATAGATTTAAAATTTTGCTTACCTTTATCCTTTGGTGTCGGTTGCTTCTTTGATGCTCCATCTTTTGTTCCAAAGGTCTCACCTTCCTCATAACCAGAAAAACCCAGTCCAGTGGTATTCTTTACTGGTTTTTCTGATTCAAGCTTAACAGTACTCTTATTGAATTTGGCAAGTATTTCCTTTGACCTAGTGAGTTCTTTGGAAATAGCAGCATTGGATTCCTTCAAGGTTGCATTCTCAGAAATAGCTATGTTTAGTTCACCTTGCATTTCTTCTTTTTCCACTTTACTCTCTTGGAGATGAGTGGTAAGGGCACTGATTTCTTGCTTCAGCTTGGAGATCTCATGATCTTTGTCTTTAACTAGGTCTTCAGCTTTCCTCCAGTTCTCAAGCTCTTGACACATTCTGATAGTCAGTCCTTCCAATTCCCTTCTTAGGTTAGCATTAGATTCATTCAGTTTTTCAACTTCTTCAACTAGGGTTTCCATGTCTGCTTCATTAGAAGAACTATTTTCAATAAGCTCCTTTAGTTTCTCAACATGCTCTCTTCTCTTTGCTAGAGAGGACTTATATTTGACTTTAAGTTCATCAAAGGCTTTCTCAGTCTGAGTGAGATGATGAGTAAGCTCCCTCATAGTGTATTCCCCCATATCTCCTTCCAAGTGGTTAGACTTATATAAAGGTTGGCTCTGATACCAATTGATGAATACTAAGAGGGGGGTGAATTAGTATACCAATAAATACTGGACTCAAACACTTAAACACCTTGTTAGTAAACTGATATAACAGGTTTACTAACAAACTGGTTAAAACAAATGCAAACCAAACAACAAATAAGGCATTCACCCACAAGAGCAAAATCACCATAACACAAGAGATTTTGATGTGGAAACCCAAATGGGAAAAACCATGATGAGATGAAACTCACAAGTAACTATCTACAAAATAGTAACCAAACCAGTTAAGGTCATACAATGTTCTTCACTAGAATAGATCCTATTAGGAATCTCAATCTCTGTTAGGAGATAAGTTTGATTAAAGACTACCTTGTGTGAGGATTTCAGATCAATAGTTGTGAACCACCTTGTTACAAGATTTACAAAGCCTTTGCCAGGCCTACCTAGTTAAGGGTTTTAGGCTTGTCGAAGATGTGAGTAATCAACAAGTGAGTGATCTAAATACTAGTACAGTATGCTTGGTTAGATGCTTGATAGCTCATTGTTAATGCATTTCAGCATTACTTCAGTCTTCAATATCTCCACACTCTGTTTCTTCACACAGACCTAATCTTCTTCTGTGATCGCACATATAAAAACCTCATCAACCACCTAAAACCCTAGGCATGATGTCCTTATAAAGGAATCTAATTTCATGTTGATCGAATAGGATTACATTGCAAGTTCCTAGGTTCAGTGCATCTAGACACATTTAGTAACATGACACAGAATCACCACAAAAGTGTTGGTGGATAATAACTCATCACAAAAATACCACTTGGTATCTCATCACAGAGATATTGGTTCATACATTTAACCGATTACCAGTTCACACATTTTACCAATTACCGATTTGTCAAAATGAAGACTGGGAAAAATGATAACAACCGCTTTGTTCCTTTGTACAACTTTGGGATCCTCAAATTGCTTGAGGTCTTCATATTGCTTGGGTCTTCATACCGCTTGAGATTGGTAAACACTTTCTACAAAACACTGATAGTCTAAAGACTATAATATATAATACCGGTTGGAACAAATACTGGTTGAGCATAACTCATACATACAAAAAGTGATCTCAAAGCAAGTGTGTGTCCATCAAAGACAATCACAACATCATCATAAAAAATGCCAACAACCTCTACAAAAGCCAATAAAGGATTATTTTAGGGAATTAAAATAGGTCTCTAATCATGTTCTAACTTTGGCTCTATCAATCCATATGTGCTCAGAAAACGCACATCTCCTGCTGTCCTACTGTCACCAACTCCTAGTTGTGAGCCTAGGGTATCATTGTACAATCATCAAAAAGGACTACAAAGACACAAATCCTACTCTAAACATATTTATAGACCATAACCTAGTATTCCACATGATTTCAACCGGTGCCATTAGTGGATGCTCATGCTAGAGCCATTTCTTGCTTAAACCCTAGCTTTCAAGGGTTTTACACCTAGTCACAGAGAATGGATTGAATCTCTACAACCAGACACAATCAAACTTGCTAATATACCTTGTTGGAAAGTAGAATCAACAAACTCTCATTCCTTGTAAGTATATTCTCCTGTCAAGTCCATATTGGACCATACTACACAACAAAAACAAAGAAAAATAGTCAAAATGGTGTAAAAACAAGATTTTCCTCTTATATCCAAAACTTGCTTTGCATTTCAAATCCTCTCACCCTTATAATGAATTTGTTTTTGGCTTTAAACAACCTATTTTAGCTAGTTTAGCCAACTTTTCACTGCCAATCAACAAAAATGCCACTTTTTGCAAAATTGCAAATGTTGCTTAGCAACTTTACATCTTTTCATCTCGAGACTGCAACTTTGCAATCAAGTGCATTCCAAGGCTCAAAAAGGCCTTCAATGCATCCTAGGAGACCTAGAACAATACAATACACCCTATTACATGATGACTCTATTCTTAGAGTAGTGCACCTATGAACAACATCAACATTACATCTTCTAGGATATCAACATCCTAAACACAACAAAAACTAGGACACCTCAACCATGACTACATTTAGTCCTAAATGGTTGGTCCATTTATTACAACTTGACAGACAATACAAAAGGCTTAGAACAAACCAAAATTTGATAGGTGCCCTGCACCAATAATTTATTGAACATAGGAATGCCCATTTCAAAAAATGGATTTGAAAAGACACCAATAGGGTTAGCCTCTTGCTTGGGTTCTTGTAATGAGGGAGAAAGAGTTGATAGTGCCTCTACCATTTGTAATATATCAAGAAAAATCATCGTCAATTCTCCTTTTTCTTCCCTCATACTTTTGTTTTTATACAGCTAATTCAATTTCAAGATTATACTCATGTTGCTTGTACTACTCAACTAGATATTTCTTATGAAGTTTCTCTTGATGAGCCAACTCTTCTTGCTCATGGAGATAAGCTTGATAAGACCATTCTTCTAGTTGCTCTTCAATCTCTTATTAGAGATGGTTGGTAATGTGATCATGCTAATCTGGAACAAAATAGTCTTGAGACTGGTTGCAAGCTTGGTTAAGCTGTGCAGAATATTGAGTAGGGTGGGTGGTGTTGGCCATTTGGTGGAATTGATTATGTGTTTTGTCATAGATGCCAACACTAGTTGTTTGGATGCTTTACCGACACCCTTCTGGTCTTGATAGGTTAAGTGGTTTCTAGTTAACTTGGATCTGACATGATCCGATAGGCTTCGGTATAGTTTGATGATGGGATGAACTTGTTCATGATACTTATACTCATATTTGGTCAGTTGGTTTTGTTCTGGTAATCAGATTCTATCCTGCTTGCTTAGAATATTTGTTTCTGGTTCTAGTGAGGATTTCACCGATAGAGCTTTTGATGGAGATCTTTGATGAATTGTATAAGTGGTGTTGGTGCAACTTCTGATGGAGTTTCAAGATACTGTTGGTGATCATGTTTGAGACTTGGCAGATGGAGATCATTGCTGAAGCATATGGACCTATACTTGGTCTTGGTTGATCTAGGTTATGAACTGACTTTAATGTAACATGTGGATAGGACCTATTAATGTATTTCTGGGATGTCTTATGTGTTGATATTATTTATTTGGTCTAAGGCTAACATGGTTTGTAATTATGTAATTGGTTTATTGTCTGGTGGCCAACCTGATTGTTTATGGTCGAGGGTTTGTATATATATATGTAAGATCTCATTGTAGATCATCATGGTTAATGTTAGAGGTCATGGTAAAGGAATTTAATGTGAGAATAATGTAATATCATTCTGGTAGAGGAGTTGGTAGATCATTGGAGATCAAATTGGGTTTATGTAAGAGGATTTAGTCCTCTGGTATTGAGCTTAACCAAAATTGTACTTAGGCATAGGAGATGCTATCTTTCATAGTTCAACACTTCTCCGGATTGTAGTATTGATTTCTATGTAGTTAGTGAGGCTCCTTTTGTGATGAGAAGTATGCTCTAGGCTGTTGGCCTTCCTACAAGTGCAGGCCCCTCAGTTCTAATTCACATACTTACTGCAGAAGTATTATCTGACTGTGGGTAGGCATCCCACTGTGGTTTTTCCCTTTACGAGGTTTTCCATGTACAAATATTGGTGTTATGTGGATGGCTTTTATTTTGTGATTATTGTTTATGCTTAATTGGTTTATTTGGTATTTGATCAATTGTCTTTTGGTTATTTTAACTATCTAACAATTGGTATCAGAGCTTTGGTCCTCTCTACAGAAAGCTTAACCACTTGAGGAAGATCCTATGGCGACTAACAATTCAAGTTCATCTAGTTCTTCTAGAGCTATCTTTCAAAGGGATATTTCGAGGCTTGATGGAACAAATTACACAGTATGGAAGATTCAGATGGAGACTCATCTGAGATGTCTTGGAAAGGAGATTTGGGAGATCACATAGAATGTTGTCACACCCTATAATCCAGGATCTGGCAATCCGCTTATGGAAAACCTAGACAAGGAGCTTGAGAATGATTTTAGAGAAAGAGAAGCCCTCTTTTGTGCACTTTCTAATCAACAAATAATGTGATTAACTAACAAATCATCTAGAAAGGCTATATGGGATAAGTTGGAAACTCTTAATGAAGGTGACTCTATAGTGAAGAATGGTACAATTGATGGTTACTAGGTGAGATATGAAAACCTGAAGATGGAAGAAGATGAAAGGATTACTGCATTCATGGAAAGGGTAAATGAGATTGTTATGGGAATTCAATATTGCGGTAGAACTCTAAGAAAAGATGAAATTGTTTCTAAAGTCCCGAGAGCTCTTCCATCTGCTTAAGAAATGAAGGCTACTTCTATTAATGAGTTGAGAACAATGGCTAATACATCTATCAACAGAGACACTTTGGTTGGGAAACTATCTTCTTTTGAGCTTGAGGAATTTGGACCTTTTGGAGCTGTGAAGATTGGACCTTCTTTTAATCCATCTACATCTACAACTGGTTAGCAAGACTGGAAATATTTATATGAAAAGGAATTGGAAGATATGAAGAGATAAGATGATGAGTTTGAGCAACTTGAAGCACTATTTGCTAGAAGAGTAGCTAAAGGACTGATAGGAAGTAAGTATGAAGGGAAAGCACCTTTTTAATATTTTCATTTAATAAGATTGGCCATTTTGCATCTAGATGTCCTGAAAGGAATTCAAGATTTGAAGAAAGCATTAGAAGATCATTTAAGCCTAACCTAGGATATCAGAACAAGTATAAATACAAGAAAAACATAGACAAATCATGCTACATAGTGAATGAGGAAGGCATTGTTGACTCTAATGATGAATCGATAGAAGACTCTGCTAGTGGATCCGACATTGGGAAGGAATGGGTATTCCTGGCTATCAAGTAAGATGATCCTACATTGGAAGAGAATGTACCTAAAGAGAAGGCACTTGCTTCTAAAATTAAAGATAAGGATGAATGGGTAATTAACAGTGGTTGTTCACATCATATGACTGGAGATAAAGGGAAGTTTCTATCTTTGCAAGAATTTGATGGTGGTCTAGTTAGATTTGGAGATGACAAATCATGTATGATCAAAGGAAAAGGAACTATATCATTGGATGGTAAGAATAATACTGACATTATTTATTATGTTGAAGGTTTGAGGTATAATCTTTTGAATGTGGATAATTGGTAGACAAGGGATTTCAATTATAGTTCAAGGATGGAAAATGCAAAATCATTAACAAATCTGGCTTGGATATTGCAACCAGTACACAAACAAAAGGTAATATATTTCATTTGAACTCTGGTGAGAAGACATGTTTGATTACATAGATCGATGAAAGTTGGCTATGGCATAAAAGGCTATGTTATGTGAATTTTGATTGCATTGTGAAGATCAGTTCAACTAAGGTAGTTAGGGATATACCTAAGATTATGAAGCCCTATAATCCAGTATGTAAAGAATGTCAAGTGGGTAAATAGGTTAGAACCTCTTTTAAAAGTATACAAGATGAATCAAATGATGTTCTTGATCTTATTCATATTGATTTGTGTGGCCCTACTAGAGTTAAAAAGTTTTCAAGGTGATAGATATTTCATGCTAATCATTTATGATTATTCTAGAATGATGTGGGTTACTTTTTTGAGAGAAAAATATGAAGCATTTTAAATGTTGAAAATCTTTAAGTCTAAAGTGGAAAATGAGATAGGATTGAAGATTAAATGTTTGAGATCAGATCATGGTGGAGATATCACATCCGGTGAGTTTAATAACTTTTGTGAAAAGCATGGTATAAGAAGATAATTTTTTGCTCCCCAGACACCTCAGCAGAATGGAGTTGTGGAAAGGAAGAACAAAACTATCTTGGATGTTGCTAGAACAATGATGATGGAATCTAGTCTACCTCATATCTACTAGAGAGAAGTAGTAAGTACAATGGTTTATACATTCAATAGAGTACATATCAAAGGAGAAACTGGTAAGACACCTTATGAATTATGGTTTGGGAATACACCTACAGTTAAGTATTTTAGAATTTCTGGTAGTAAATGTCATACAAGGAGAAATGATATTATTGGGAAATTTGATTCGAGATGTGATGAAGGCATATTTCTTGGTTATTCTAATGATAGCAAAGCATATAGATGTTATAATAAGAGATTGCAGAGAATTGTGGAGAGTGCTAATGTCAAAGTAGATGAGCTGAACAAAATTCAAATCAGAGTTTATGAGAAGGAATCGATAGTGGAAATGATTATATCTGAACCAGTAGCACCTTTACCAGAATAGAGAGTTGAACCAGTTACTCCAACAACATCATAGAATTCTATAGTAATTGAAGAATAGGGAAGATAAACAGAAAGTTAGAAGACTCAGATGGATGTTAAATGTGCATTTTTGAATGGGGATCTTGAGGAGGAAGTTTATATTGAGAAACCTGATGGGTTTTCACTATCAGATGATACAGATATGGTTTGTAGGCTAAGTAAAGCTGTATATGGATTGAAACAAGCACCTAGAGCTTGGTATGCAAGGTTGGATAAATATCTTTTGAAGCTTGGTTTTACTAAGGGCAATGCTAACATAAATTTATATTATAAAATCACTAATGATGATGTACTGATTTTTGAAGTATTTGTTGATGACATTATTTTTGGAGGTGAAGATAAGTTATACATATAATTTTCTAAGAATATGGAGAAAGAATTTGAGATGTCTATGATTGGTGAGATGAAATTTTTCATAAGTTTGCAGATTACTCAGATTGACAAAGGTATTTTCATCTGTCAAACTAAATATGCTAAGGAATTATTGAAGAAATTTGGTATGGGAGATTATAAACCAGTAAGTACTCCTATGGTTACAAGTAAGAAATTGACAATAAAATATGTTTCTACACTGGTAAATCCTACAAGATACAAATATATGATTGGAGGTTTTCTTTATTGACTCAGACTAGGCCTAACATTATGAATGTTGTTTGTATTGTTTCAAGATTTCAGAGTGATCCTAGAGAAAATCATGAGATGGTAGTGAAAAAGATTTTTAGATACTTGCAAGGTACATCAGAATATGGTTTGTGGCACCCTAAGGATGATAACTTTATTTTATGTGCATATACAAATGCTGATTGGGTTGGAGATGTTGATGACCAAAAAAGTACTTCTAGTGGAGCTTTCTTTCTTGGAAAGTAGTTGGTTTCATGGATCAGCAAGAAATAGTCATGTACTTCTTTATCTACTATTGAAGCTGAGTATGTTGTAGTTGATACTAATTGTACATAGGTTTTATGAATGAAGCAAATGTTGAAGGATATAAAGGTGGATTGTGATGCACTGGTAGTTATTCACTATGATAACTCTGCTGCTATTCATATATCAAAGAATCTGTTTATTTGAACCATCTAACAATCTGTATTAGAGCACATATCTATCAAGTATAACTTTTTGAAGGAGAAGGTGGAAGCAAATGAAGTTAGATTGGTTTATGTGAACACTAAAGAGCAGATTGCAAATATTTTCACTAAACCTTTGTCCAAGGAATTATTTGAGTACCTGAGAGATAGATTGGGAGTTTCTGCCCCTCTAGTAGAGACTTGATTGATGTGGTTTGGCATCAGTCCGACATGCACTATCAGACATACTATTCATTCTGACATTGATGTGGGATGCTACTACTCAGGGGGAGTAGTCAACTTTGTGATTTAGAGGCTTATGTCTTTTCTTTGATATTTCTATCAGATTTCTAGCATTGATGTCAAAGGGGGAGTGATAATGATGTGAAAAAGAAAAAGAAAGGGGGAGAGATACTGATAAAGAAAAATTCAGAGCTATATGTGGGAATTTGTTGGTTGTTTTCCACAAGGGGAGACTTGTTTGATATTTCTTGGTACTTAGATGTTTTTCACATCTAGTGTTGCCATTAATGCCAAGGGGGAGATTTTTGGCCATTTGGTAGAATTGATTATGTGTTTTGTCATTGATGCCAACACTAGCTGTTTGGATGCTTTATCGACACCTTTCTGGTCCCAGTAGGTTAAGTGGTTTATGGTTAACTTGGATCCGACATGATCTGGTAGGCTCTGGTATATCCTGATGATGGAATCAACTTTTTCATCATACTTATACTCATATTCAGTTAGTTGGTTTTGGTCTGGTAATCAGATGTTATCCTGCTTGCTTACAAGATTGGTTTCTGGTTCCGGTGAGGGTTTCACCAGTAGATCTTTTAATGGAGATTTTGATGAATTGCATAAGCGGTGTTGGTGTAGCTTCTAATGGAGTTTCATGATGCTGTTGGTGATCATGTTCGAGACTTGGTGGACATAGATAATTGTTGAAGCCTATGGACCTATACATGGTTCCAATTGATCTAGGTTATGGACTGACTTTAATGTAACGTGTGGATAGGACCTATTAATGTATTTTCAGGATGTCTTATGTGTTTATATTATTTGTTTGGTCTAAGGCCGACATGGTTTGTAATTATGTAACTGGTTTATTTTCTAGTGACCGACGTGATTGTTTATGGTCGAGGGTTTGTATATATAGATGTAAGATCTCATTGTAGATCATCATTGTTAATGTTAGAGGTCACGGTCAAGGATTGTAATGTGTGAATAATGTAATATCATTTAGGAAGAGGAGTTGGTCAATCATTGGAGATCAAATTGGGTTTATGTAAGAGGATTTAGTCCTCTAGTATTGAGCTTAACCAGGAACTATACTCAGGCATAGGAGATGATATCTTTTGTAGTTCAACACTTCTCCGGATTGTAGTCTGGATTTCTATGTAGTTAGTGAGGCTCCTTTTGTGATAAGAAATATGCTCTAGGTTGTTGGCCTTACTGCAAGTGTAGGCCCCTTAATTGTAATTCACATACTTACTACAAAAGTATTATTTGACTGTGGGTAGGCTTCCCACCGTGGTTTTTCCCTTTACCGAGTTTTCCACATACAAATATTGGTGTTATGTTGATGGCTTTTATTATATGATTATTGTTTGTGCTTAATTGGTTTATCTGTTATTCCAGTATTAATATTTTGGGTTCCAGTATTAAATTTTAAATTGCTAATGGTTCCTATAATCTGTGACAACTAATTCACCCCCCGCGCCCCCCCTCTTAGTTGTCTTCCGGTTATTTGAACTATCTAACAAGTGGGTGGTAAGTAGGATAAACATGTTGGTTTGCTATTGTAACATGGTTATTTGGACTAGAGGCAACATTGCAGTTGCTTGAAAATGGCTGATAAGAAGAGGTAGGAGCAATACTCTCATGATGTGGTGGCGAGTATACATTTTGGCCATAAAAAATTGACATCTTCAAACATATAAAGAGATAGAAATTAGAATGGAGAAACTAATTTGAAAATATACCAACACTTGATCCTTGAAACCAAAAGATATGAACTTTGAGTTTCCAGGTGTGATGTTTTCTTGCCTCCAAAGGTGGTTATACTGCTGCTCACACCAAGGCAGCTGTAAAGGTCACCTTCTATGTACTAAAATAGTTCAACAATCCCATCGAGCATGCCAAAAACTATTGTCACAAGGATTTGCACCTGATACAAATGCAGAATATTTGGAATCTCGTGAAACATGGGGCTACTCTCAGGCTGTGGGTATCTTATGGCGAGAATAGACCTCCAAGTTATAGGCCAGCTTGCTTTTTTATCACCTAATACTAATTGAAAAACTTGAGGAAAGGGATAGAAGAATGGTGCTAAAACTAAAACTATTACTTAATAGGGGACGCACCAATGATTTTGATTCTAAAATGACTACTACTTCACCTATAACTTGACTAAGCTTAGATCTTTCTATGTTCACAACTCTATTTATATAATGTTGATCGTTAATGTTTCATGTAGAGGTTTTGTTTTCCTTTTAGTTTTATTTTCAGATATTTGTGATTGTGTGATTCAATTCACCTTCAAACAAAACTAAAAGGAAGACAAAACCTCTACATGAAGCATTGATGATCAACATTATATAAACAAAGTTGTGAACATAGAAAGATCTAAGTTTAGTCAAGTTTTAGGTGAAGTAGTAGTCATTTCAAAATCAAAATCATTGGTGTATCACCTATTAAGTAATAGTTTTAGTTTTAGCAGCATTCTTCTATCCCTTTCCTCAAGTTGGCCGATAACTTGGAGGTCTACTCTTGCCATAGGATATCCACATCCTGAGAGTAGTCCCACATTTCAAGGGATTGCAGATATTTCATATTTGTATTGGGTCCAAATACCCATGACAACAAGGAGATACATAGATTACTGAAAGTATTAAAATGAATTTGGGAGCAAACACAGGGTAAATAAAATCATGTTAGGGAAGATTGATGAAGTGAACAAGGAGACTGAAAATATTTTGATAAAAGTTTTGTTAGACAACTAATATGAGTAAATAAGGAAAAAGGGGAAGAATAAATTCATCTGGAAGAACATAACATGACATCTCAAGTAAATCCAGAAGCTAAGAAGATAGTAGATGACACTTTCGAGCATCCAGAAGTCAGTGTGCAGGAAGAAGTTGGAGAAGAGGACATGAGGAAAGCTGAGGAAGTTAAGGACAAGGTTGAAAATCCTCTAGCTGTGGCAGTTGACCCTCCGGTTCTCAAGAAGAATGCAGAAAAAGAAAAGGTGGAGGTCAAGGTTGAAGTCAAGATTGAAGACACAAACACTGTAGAGGAAGTAAAGGGAAAGACAATCATTGATGATACAAAATTCATTCAAGGTCCAATGAACTTGGGTTCTTTGTCCCCAATTCAAAAGCTTCAACTTGCATCATTTGCACAAGCCAAAGCTAGTGTATATCTTTTGAAGTTCCATGCTGAGGATAATATGTTGCTAAACTTGGCAACTAGTGTTTTTGAGAAGTTGATGCCCTTGTTTCAAAAGGATACTTAAGATACTCCATTCGGGAAATTAAAGAGATTGATTAATTTTGTAGACAAACATTTTGTCTTTTAAAAGATCAGCTGAAGAAAAGGTCCTAAATGAATTTAATGCAAAAAGGCTTCGAAATTTGAAAAGAATGATTCCTAAAGATAAAGACACATTAGGAGAATGTGTAAAGAGCATACAAGGTGCATTGTCTACATGTGGAAACTTGTGCAAATCATGTCTATTCTTGAGGAAGTTCACTGTAGATATTGAAAAGAAGTATAAGGTGCATGAGAATGATCTTGAACACATATCTCAATTATTTGATTCCTTGACAACAAAATTGAGCTATCATGAGAATCAGGTAACTTCTCTACTTGAGAAAATCAGAAGCCTAAACCATGACTGGAAGAAAATAATTGGGAGAGTTAGTGAAGTTAGGAGTCTTATTACTCCTAAGATGGATATTATTTAGAGTTATTTCAAAGATGCCCAAGATGCTCTGGCCAATGGTGATCCGAATGATGTAAAGACAACAGAGGCATAGGCTTATTTTCTTAGTGGGTTCATAACTGTATTGGAGAATCTGCAGAAAGGCTGGGACAACAACTTGAACTCATTAAAGAATTTTTATGTTGATATCTTGAAATTTTTGTGTGTATAAGAACTGTGTATGCATGTGTAAATAGTATTTTTGTTTTTCAAAACTTTACCTTTGTCATTGATGTCAAAGGGGAAGAATAGATGAGTGAAAAATGTTGATCTTAGGGGGAGATTCTTGATTCCTTGATTCTTTTGAACCCAATAGTTTGATTTTGGTTTTGGTTTGACTCTTGGTCATTTTTCACTAAGTTTTGCCATCAATGACAAATGGGGAGATTGTTGGCAAGAGACACTGCATTGATGATTAGATATTGTAATTGATGGCTGTGTAGGGGAAAAAGCGAGACTAGGCTAACATGCCCTAATCCTACCTTTTGACACACATTGTAGAATACGAAAGAGCCTAGAGGTATCACACAATTGGCTACTTCTTTTTGTGGAAGAGAGAGCCATGGGCTACCTATTAGGGTTTGTATTCCTTTGTTGTAATTGAAAGATAAAATGATGCAAGTTCAACTCCTAACCCCAAAGTGCAAGTATGAACTACTAACAAGATTGCAGAATTGAAACTAAACAATGGAAAGCTGTAAACACAAGGACAAGACAAGAATGCAAATGCGTAACCGGAGTTAAAATCTGAGTGGAAATGTTCGGGACGGGGGCGCGGGTGCCACTGTCCTGATTCTGCCCCTGAAACTGCTCCTGAAACTACTATTTTGCCACCTAAAAAGCTATCTGAAACTTGCTATCTGACAGAAGGACCAGGGCGCCCAACACCCTTGTCCCAGTGACCAGGGTGCCTAGCGCCCCTATCCTGGTAGGACCAGGGTGCCCCACACCCCTGTCTTGGTCTTCTGGGTTGGAATTTGGTGTGAAGTTCTGTCTCGGTTCACTTCCGTCGAATCTGTAATTTGTGGCGTCCTTCGAATCCCGAAATCTGCACTTATATCTGAAAAGGTATGGTGGGTGGCTATATAGGGTTTTGCCTTAGTCAAACCCCCACTTTGGTGATTTCCACCTCCATGAATAGCCAAGTTGTATTGTAAAAGTAGTGTGTGTACAGACCTTGCGTGTGTGCAAGATCCTAAAATGCAAGTAAGCAAACTAGAGCAACCTAGAAAGTAAACCCTAATTGCTTGTAAATGATAATGTAAATGCTCCAAATCAATATGCAAAGTGATCTAAAGCATGAATACAAATGATATAATGAGACTTATGCAAAGACATGAAAACATCATGAAATCATACCCAACCCCAAGGGAGGGGTACAAGCCAATCTTCAGTCGGTGATCCGTTATTGCTCTTCAATGCCTTCAAAGCCCTGAATGAATGGATGAAATTGATGAATGCTTGATGGATGGATGTTGAATGTTGTTGAAGTCTTCAAAGATCTGCTCTTTCACTACATAGAAGGTCACTAAAACCAAAAATCGGATCCTTTCAAATGAAGAAAGAGAGCTCTTATATATGAAACCCTAGGTCTTAATTTCAACTTTTGGCTGACCTAGAGATTGAATCTCCTGCCAATTTCTTGGGGTTAAGATTTATTTTATGATTGGATTGTGCTCCTAAAATTTCGGGAAAAATGTCTGGGATTGTGTGCACGTCGGGTGCCATGGTCCCGACAACTTTTCACCAAATTTTCAGGGCCATCAGATATGATGATTTTAGAGCAAACCCCGAAGTTACAGGTGATTTCAAGATGTTTTGACCCCCGGAATCAAGCCCCCAAGTTCAAAATAGGACCTAATTAGGGTTCTTGATTAAATGATGTATTGGAAGAATAAAATGAAAGGGGCACACTTTAATGAAAGGGCCCAACTTTATGATGTGGAAGATGATGAAATAGGACCTTAGACCTAATTAATTTGATTAATAAAGTGCTAAAGGAAAATGTGATGCAAAGTGTAAGATGCGCCAAGGCGGGTGCTAAACTAGGTGTGAAATTGTACCACCCTAGCAAGTGCGTACAATTTACGACGCTACAATGGCAACTGGCAACATGAGTCAGATATCTAATCCACAACTCATGATTCCTTCATTCTGGAAGATTGATTGAAGTCCATTGGGGTTTGATAGGAAGAATAGTGTATCCAGTAGAGTGTGCAGTTTAATGGTCAACGAATTAATTTGGTTGAGTATTTTTCTTAGTGGATGTGGGAGATGTATTGTGGATATGCAATTTTCCTTAATCTAGGTTTGTGGCCTTCAATGTTTAGTTTGGAGTTGGTTAGAAGATCTGGTAAACAGTTTCTCTGGTATAACAATGTTTTGGTGTAGCAGCGTGTGAAAATTTGTTGTGCAGATTGTGCAGAGTAATTTTGATGGTTGTTTGTGTGTTTGAGGTTGATGACCCAACATATGGGAAGCATGTGGACATATTTTTTTGGTCTGCTTAGGTGTTTTTAGATCGGTTCAATCCAACTTGGGTAACACCTTTTATGTTGCATGATATGTGGTTTTTAGGCTGACATGGAATTGATCTAATTTGACAATGTAGATATATTAGTCCAATTGATATAATCATTTGGCATGTTGATCATAATGTAGGAAGCATGTATGAGCAATTGTGGGTAGTTTCACTTGCATAGTTGACAATTTTTTTCTTTGGTATGTGATGAGACAGAGCAGAGAGACAAAACAGTGGCAGGAAGCATGTATGAGTGATTGTGAGTAGTTTCACTTGTGCGGTTGAGAGATTTGTGCTCTAGTATGTGACAAAAAAGTGGCTAAAGACTATTTGTGCTTAATAGGAATTGGATTTTGGCATTTGTAGATGATATCCATTAGTTCATTCAATCAATTATCATTTGTAATCTTTTGTAGGATAGTGAGTCCTCTGGGGTTGTAACCCTCTCTTTTGTATTTGAGTAGTGAGCTCTAGGTAGTGTGCCTGAATGCATGTGCATTCCCATTTGTAATATTATTATACTCCTATTCATTGTATTATAATATTGTGGGTCTCAATCCCACCATGGTTTTTCCCTTGACTAGGTTTCCACATAAAAATCTTGGTGTTATGATGATGATGATCTTGGCTTTGTATTTCTGCACTTACTTTTCTTCATTTTCTTAAAGTGGTTGTATGATCAGGTTCTTAAAGTTAAATTTTCTGAACTTTGATTCACCCCTCCCTCTCAGTGTTCCTTTGATTCCAATAATATATGCATATATAGACATGTATCATGGTCAAAAAAATACATGAGTTCACTTGTTCTAATAAATTAAGTGAGCTCATAAAATCTGGATCCTCTCTGTCTTTTACTATCTTTAATATCCTTTCATGATCTTTGATAGGCAACCTCAACTTTTGGGGGCCACGTTCTCTTTTTTGTAAAGTTTCAAAATGTAATCTTGTTGCTATAATGCAAAAAATTTTGGTCAGGAATGTATTCAATAAATGTAACACCATTGTTATCTATCTTCGTTTGTTGATAATAAGTACCTTCAACAATGACTGATCCAGCGGGGTATTGTTGCCCATCAACATCTTCTACTAATTCTGACAATTTACATTTTGGTTTTGTACATTGTAGTAGGTAATAGTCAACACCTTCTACATTTTTAGGATTTGCAACCATGACAAAAATATCACTTGTACACCATAGATTACAAACAATTAAATTATAAAGTGTATGGTAGAATGTAAAAAGAATTCAAGTTTAATTAAAATTTAAACACAGCACATAAAAATGGATAAGGATATTTAAATAAAATGGAAATGTACTCGGTACAACTAAATCAGAAACATGTTCATAATCAGCTGAATATAGAGGATCATGGATATCTACAATGTCAGTATCTTCATAAGGAGGCATTGTGACTAATTGTTTCATGTCCCATTGTGAAACAAATTCATCTCTAATATTTTGACATTGTTTAATATTTGCATTGTTTTCAATGCAATCAACTCAAAAACATGATTTTTCTCTTACCTCAATCATAAGAGGTTTGTTAAGTTCTGTAGACATGACTTATTTTCAATGCAATTTCAATAGAAAAACAAGTTCTAAGTTTTGTTACTTGAATCACAAGAGGTTTTCTATGTCTTGTAGTCAACTTCTAATGACATTAATTGTTTGACAAATATAAGGATTGGATTGATCAATATCTTTAACTTCCCAAAAATAATGTTTGTTGTATGTCATGTCACGAGCACCAAAATGAATTTTGCACCATTCTACTATCTTGCTTGAATTTTGTATTCTGTTACTTGCACATTAACTTATTTTAGCAATTTAACTCCGACCCATAAGATACATACTCAAGTAAATAGAAAACTTGTTGAACGAAGTACATAAATATACGTTGAACATGTACCTCAAAGTCCATATTAGTGAAGTGCACGCTTTACATAGGCTCCTACTCCATCATGCTCTCCCCATGTCCACTCTAAAAAATGTTCCACAAAAACTTTAGACCATGTTTAGCATGTTGTTGTGACAACAAATTGAATTCTTTTGCAGATTTAAATTGTCCTGTGTATTTACAATCAAACATAATATATTAGTTTAGAAAACTTAATTATACTAGATAATTAAATGACTACAAGAAATTTAATAAATTTTAACGCTTACTAGCACATCCATCAGACCAAATCCAATGTTGTGAAGCATTTATCGAATGATGTATGATATTTTCAAAAAATTCTTAAAAAAATGTACTATATAACTCCTATCATGACAAATATCATCACTGATGTAAAAATGAACTTCCTTAATGATAATGTGTTTATCTTCATCAGATTCTACACTGTCCACATGGAACTCTGCATGTCTATACAAAATTTGTACAAAAATTGCACTCTCCTTAGAATGATAGTATTGACTTTGAATCTCTATGTGAGGACTTTATGTATAGTTCTCAGAGAAGTCTACTATTGAAAGAATGCAACTTGTAGGAAAGAAATTTTTTGAGATACAAAACTATTTTGCTTGCCATCTTGCACCATGACAATGTAGGATATGTGGATATATTATATTGTAAAATCTACACATAAACTCTTTGTAAGATAATTCACTCTCTTTTTACATAATTTTTTTCTATTGAGCTCTTGAATTTGTCTGATATTTTTCATATTCAAATCTCTTCCAAAAGATCAATGTTCTTGATTTGTACAAATTTTTTCAAATCCCCACAGTCAGCACATGTATTTTTTCTACATTGTACTCATCTGAACCTTCTAATCTATCACATAAAATAGACTTCACAAACTGTGTTGTACTTGCAGGGATGACTACACTTGGATTAGTTTCTGCCGTTGTCTTTTTATATGACTGGAGGTGCAGCTGAAATTCAACGTGATTTTGACAAGAAGTTTCATGTACCTTATTGATATGTGCAAAACATGGTCATAATCCCTCAAACATTCTTTGACATTTGGAAATTCTTGTTTGAATGCTTCAAATAGTTCTCTTTGTGTTGTGTGTATAAATTGTTTAAAATGTGCAATTTTTGTACCATCTTCATCTCTAATCTATATAGTGCCTCTTATATTGGAAGAAACACGAGAGTGACTAGTCCAATATCCAATAACAAGTCTTTTTACATCTTCAACAATTCTATCTTTTTGAGGAACCCTGCAAATATTGACCCAATTCTTTTCAATATTCTCATCCAACCTATTTATTTTCCTAATATATCTTTGGACAGTTCTTCTAGACACATTCAATAATTGAGCAATTGCTTGAGTTTGTCTTCTATGTGATAATTTCTTACTAGAAATCATAATCATTAATGCTCTTTGGGTAACATTGAAATCGACAACTTGACTTGTGCTCTCAATACATTTTAAAGCTTCTTGCAAATTTTCAATCACTGTCTAATTTACTCATCTCTCTGATGATTTGTTCTTGTTATCAATGCCCAACAACTCCAAAATGAGAGTCATTTCTTTTCTCCTAAATAACTTTGCAAACAATTGTGCTCTTCCAATTAGAGATTTATCTTGAAAATATACATCCCAAATTTTTTTACCATGTAATTTTAATGTGCTTTTTGGTACCATATCCTTAGTTAAAATCTCATTGAAAAGATCATCTTCATCCATCTCCATCAAACTGGTCATACCAAAGAAAAAAATTATGGATTGACTAGGACCAATTTCTTCTCATTCCTGAATCGGGACCACTTCATCATCAATGGGAACTTGTTCTTGAGTAGGATCTTACTTTTGTAATCTAGTCCTTTTATTGCCCATTGGACAAATTGCTATTGAGAAGAAATCCAAATCCATAGACCACTAAATACACATGCCCACATGCACATATATGTCAAGTCAATTGGACCTAGCTTTAAATGTGAATACATGTTTAAGTTATTCTACTTGTCAACTGAACGTACAAAATGAACATGGATGGTCCACTTAACTAATATACTTAGCTGATAAAGACTCTCTTGTTAATTGATAATGAATGGTCCACTTAACTGATCTAACAAGTCGATACATTATATGAGAACCATACATATTACATAGATGCACTTACATACATACATACATACATACATACATACATACACACATACACACATTGACACATGTACACACATACACATAGACAAAGACACACACACACACACATAGACACATAGACACAGACATAGACACACACATATACACGTACATACACACAAGTACACACATAGATACACATACACATACACATACACATAAACATACACATACACATAAACATGCACATGCACATGCACATGCACATGCACATGCACATGCACATGCACATGCACATGCACATGCACATGCACATGCACATGCACATGCACATGCACATGCACATGCACATGCACATGCACATGCACATACACATACACATACACATACACATACACATACACATACACACATATACACATGCATGCATATACATACACATACATATACATACATATACATACATACACACATGCATGCATATACATACACACATGCATGCATATACATACACATACATACATATATATACACATACACATACATATACACATATACATACATCTACACACATACATATAGAATGAACATACATACACATATTACATATGCACACATACATATAGATATACATACACATACACATACACATACACATACATATACACATACACATACACATATACACATACACATATACATATACATATATATATATACACATACACATATGTTGGCATTATTGGCATTAATTTGTTATTGATGTCAATTGGTTTGGCACAGTCACCAGTGAGTAAGAAGTGGTGACTAGTATAGGAGAAGTAAGACATGATGATGTCAATCTATATGTATGTAAGCAGATTGAAGGTAAGTCACCAGTACACATGTAGTAGGACCAACATGTTTTATGAAAGTCCAAGTTGATCCACCGATAGAGAAGAGGTATGTAGGTATGAAGGCCCATTGATGGAGTTAGGTTATACCAGTAAGGTGAGTTGAACTGGTAGTCAATCTTGGTCAATGAAGAATGTCAAACTAACATTAAAAAACAAGAAGAGGTGGATGTTAACAAAGATGACTGTTAGAAGCTAGATGGTGATCATGCATAGGTTGGTGAAGTGTGCATCGACGTAACAGTCAGCAAGCAGGCCAACTTTTATGAAGGACTCGCAAGTCATGGGAGGATGGTAGAAGATTGTAGCTCGAGGAAGACAAGATGGCAAGTAATTAAACTTATCCTACAAGAAGATCTGATCTTTGAACCCATTTTCTAGAGGAAACAACCAAGCCATTAATGGTGTGTGATAGAGAAACACAGAAAAACATGGTGCAGACCTCCAGATCTGCAAAACGCATATTGGAATTTAAGGTGTTTGTAGTGCTGATTGATGACATGTAGGTCATCTCTCTAGAAAAGAAGATTGAATCAAATCTAATAGGGATCAAGTTGGTGAAGGCAAAACCTAACATGACACTATTTGAATGTTGTTTTGGCAGGAACCCTAGATGATAAATATGTGAGCTCAAGATAGAAATTAGTTGATGCTTGATGCAAAGAGTGAGAGAGAAGAAAGCTTGAGCAAGGAGAAAGATCATCTTCCTTAGAGTTTATTCTGAGAAAGTTGCAGAGTGAGCTAGTTGGAAAATTGGAAAAAGGGTCTAATTGGTAGAGACAGAGTTGTTGGCATTTTGATGATGTTTTGATTGTCATTGATGGACACATACTTTCTTGATGTATGAGTTATGCTCAACTGGTAATTGTTCCAACCGGTATTATGTATTATATTCTTTAGACTATTGGTGTTTTGCAGAAGATGTTTATAGCCACAATTTGACTGAAGACCTCAAGTGATATGGAGAACCCAAGCGGTGTGAAGACTACAAGCGGTACGAAGGACCTAAGTGGTAGTTAACACTACCAGTCTTCATTTTTGACAACCGGTAATCAGTATATTGTAAGAAACGATATTACTCTATGATGAGTTACCAACTGGTACTTCTGTGATGAGTTATCATCCACCGACACTCTAGCAGTGATTTTATGCCATGTTACCAAATGTGTCTAGATGCATTGAACCTAGGAACTCGTAGTTTAATCCTATTGGACTGACATGAAATCAGTTTCCTTTATAAGGACATCATGTCTAGAGTTTGCATATGTGAGAGATGTATGCTGTATGAGATGGTTATGTGCAATCTTTGCAGAGAAGATTAGGTCTGTGTGAAGAGTTAGAGTGTGGAGATATTGAAGACTAAAATAATACTGAAATGCATTAACAATGAGCTATCATGGATCTAACCAAGAATACTGTGCTAGTATCTAGATCACTCACTTTTTGATTACTCACATCTTCGACAAGTCTGAAACCCTTAACTAGGTAGGCCCAACAAAGCCTTTATAAATCCTCTAACAAGGTGGTTCACAACTGTGGATCTAAAATACTTTAACAAGGTAGTATTTAATAAGACTTATCTCCTAACAGATATCTAGATTCCTACTAGGATTTGTCCTGGTGAAGAACATTGTATGACCTTAACCGGTTTGGTTTTTATGCTGTAGATAGTTACTTGTGAGTTTCTGCTCACCATGGTTTTTCCCATTTGGGTTTCCACATCAAAATATCTTATGTTATGGGGATTGTGCTTTTGTGGGTGAATTCTTTATTTTCTATTTGGTTTGCATTTATCTTAACTAGTTTATTAGTGAATCTATTATACTGGTTATCTGCTAAACTGTTTAAGAGTTTGAGTTCAGTATTTTTTAGTATACTAATTCACCCCCCCTCTTAGTATTCACCAAGGGTAACTAGTAAATTGTTGCAGGTCTAACAATTAAGCTAACTGATAAGGTGTGATTGATCAAGAAGGCATTTGAGAGTGACATAGTGTGGTTGAGGCCGAGGGAGAAAGAAGAGAGGCTAGGAGTAGATGGTGAGTGATTAGAGAGAGTAATCTAATAACTGGTAGTGTGAGAACCAATGAAGAGGAGGAGGTTGTTAACCGACATAAATCCATTGATCAGGTATTGCAAAACTCATTTGTAACTAGGTGCTATAACTTTATCAGAATTGTATTTCATTATACAACACCGAGTTGGAGCTTAGTGCAGGGGTTGGTGCTCCTTGGGTTGGTTCCCTAGATTAGTTGGGGTTGGTGCTCCTTGGGTTGGTGCCCTAAATCATTGTAATCCATTATTTCATTGTGAGGATAGATTAGAGTAGTATACTCCAACAACATTTCTCACCGAGGTTTTTCTCATATTGGGCTTCTGTCCTACATCTGGTGTTGTGGATTGCATTTGTGTGTTTGCCTCTCTTGATATCCACATTTGTCTTACCGGGTTTGATTGTTTAGTGCTTAGGGTGATAAAAGGTATTTCAAGGTTGTTTAAAAAGAAAAGAATTTAGGAACCACTGATTCACCCCCCTCTCAGTGGTACATTGTGTTCAACACTTGGTATCAGAGCCTAGGTTCCCGATTGATTATAGCTTGGGTAGATTCTGATCTTGTGTGTGTGAAAAGTGGAATAAGTGTCTGCAAGTTGTAAGACACAACACTTCAATTAAGTTATTACATGTATGGTTAGAAATATATAAGCATGACTAATAAAACCATCACAAATCGACCAATTACCATCTAAAAGATGCGAGTATAGACTTTCTCTCACATTTGTATAAGCAATACCAGTGACTAGACTACACCAAGATGAAGGATTTAATCTATATGAGCAAGATATTAAGCTAAATGGATGCAAGATTATGCTAGATGGATTAATAGTAAGCTATATGAATTCAAGCGATCATAATTGAATTAAATATGCAAAAAAAGCTAAACTAAGATGCGATAATATCAAAAAAGAAAGCACAATATCTTCAATGACTCCAGAGCAAAAACTGTATAATAACAATAAATCTCTAGGGTGTTTTGAATGAGAGATGAAGGCTAAATTTATAGAAAATCACAACAGAGACCAACAGTCAAGATCGATTAGGAACGGGCGGTTGAGATTATTCAAGAAAAAGCACAATTTAGGATTATTGAAATAATTGAGAGATCAAATTCAGTTAACCTTGAGATAGATTCCAATTATAGTTTGAATGAAATGAATTCAGATTATAAGTTTGAGTTCGCATTGGAGATAAAATTCAATTAATTCCATGCACTTGTGATGGAAATAGGTGATTCCATGTGATTTCTTTGATTTATTCAAGAAAAAAAGTCTTTTCAATGCAATTGGACTTCTTTTCTCAAAAGCTTTGAGTTCCAATTTTAGAGAATGATTAATAATTCAATTAATTACTTTTCTAATTTCAAGTTATCTCAAGTTTTATTTCTCTCTCAATTCAATTCTTTTATTTTATTTTCAATTTAACTCTTGCTTTGCATATTGATTCCTCTTTTGTAATAAATTAATTCATTTTTTTATGATTAAATGGCAAATTTATTTATTAATTAAATATGCTAGGATATTTAATAAAATAAATAGGATAATTGATCAAAATGATTTACTTGGAATGATTTAATTAATTAAATAAATATTTAATTAATATAGAATAATTCACTTGCCATTTGACATTTAATGATTGAAGAATTAATTAATTGTGTGCTCAAAGTTGATTTAATTGCCTTTGGTTAGGACCTTGGTAATGTTGTCGAGATTAGGGGCCAATGGTTTAGGTGACCAATTTTAGGGTATTACATTTTCCCCTCTTTGAATTAATGTGCGGGCAGCGCGTTGGTTCAAAGAATAGTTGATGTCTAGGAGATACTAGTTCTGAACTTGATTGATCACAAACTAGATGAAGAGCGAGGTGTTTAGCTTATTTTGAAGCGATGAAACTGAATAGAGTTGATTAAAGCGATACCGATCTTGAACTTGATTGAACTAGGACCGATGAAGAGAAAAGATACTGAACTTGAACTTGATTGATCAAGAAGCGGATCTTATTGATCTAGAACTTGATTGAACTAGACACAGTGAGCAAAGATAAAATCAATCTTGAACTTGATGGATCAAGACACGATGAGGGAAGATAAATTGTCCAGCTTGATTTGATGTGATGAAACTGAACACCTGCTTAGATTGAGCATGCGATCAAAGATACTCTTTAAAGTTTTGATTGAGTTTAAATGAATAATCAACTTGATGAAAAGAGATGAAACTGATTAATGTTAAGAGACTGATTTAGGTGAAGACAATATCAGCTTGAATTGAAGAGATGAAACTAATAAGCCCCTAGAGATTGATTTGATTTAGATGATCAAGAAAGCTCAACTTGATATGAAGAGATGAAGTTGAGATGCCCCTAGCGATAAGAATTTGTTTGATTTTCTTTAGTTCAATAGATTTTGTTTGATTTTTGATGAAGATTTGAAGATTTTATTGACATTGAAGATGTGAGGTCATGAGGTCATGAGTATATCCCCTTGAGAGCAATTTTGAAAGATAATGAGGATAGATAATTTTAGGCAATTATTGGCAATGATAATTATTTGAGCACAAAGAATGATTCAAAGGAATATTTGAAGATTTAGCATTGAATAATGAGAAATTGAGTGCAAATTGAAGAAAAGAATGAGCATTTAATGAAAGCACTAAATGGTCTAAGTTGTGCAAAATTGACTAGGATAATGATCTAGTATTTTGATTTGATCCTGAAAATGGAATCAAAATCGGCAAATTCACTTAGGGTACAATTTTCATGTCCATTGGAGCAAGTTGAAAAACTAGGGTTTTGGCTATATAAGGGGTCCAAGTGTCATTTTCAATTCATTTTAACCTCTCCAAGTTTGAAATTTGAAAAGCCTTTTGTGAAGAAAAATGGTCATTCCGATCGAGGAGCATCGATTTGAGCACCAGAGATGACATAATCGACCGTGGAACTACGAGCCAGTGGTAAGTGACTAAGCTTAAGCCTTTGCATTTCATCAATTTTGAATTTTTGTTGAGTTTTTTTGCCTTTTGATGTTGTTGAAAATCTGTCAATGTCGTTTTGTCATGCGAGATGACACTGTCTTTCATACGACAAACCATCCTCACATGTTTTGTCATTTAAGGCTATATGTTTTGTCATGTGGAGTCATCCCTTGTATTGAACGAGAGTTTGCTTGATAGCCCATATTATCGTGCGATTTTATGAAATTTGTCGTATGAGAGTCTTTTATCGTGCGGTATGAATTCCTGACTCGTACGAGTTTCTGCTTACACTGTGAAATATAGTATGGAAAATAGTGTGCATTTTAAGGTTTAAAATATGAAATTTGCATTTGGCATTTGGTGTATTTGGATTTGTGTGATGTTTAACATGTTTTGTAGCATAATTGGGATGATTTGCTGATGCTCTGTTGTTTGATATTTGGAGGTTCGATTGCCACATATCCTGTTTTGGTGTGTCTATCCTCCTACAATGAGGCTAGTCCATGAGCTGTCAGATGCAGATAGAGAATATATTAATTTGTGAGGCTTTACTCACCTTTTAGAAATGCCTGATATCCATGTGAATCATGGGATTCTTACTACACTTGTTGAGCAGTTCCATTCTAAGCATAACAACTTTCATCTACCAGTTGGAGAGATGACTATTATGCTAGAGGATGTTTACAGGATTTTGAGGATTTCGTTTATTGGGGATAAGGTTGACTATGACTTTTTTCAGTGTCCTGGTATCTTAGCCTTGAGATGCATATTTTATGATGAGGATATTCTTGAGCGAGCTATCACCTAGGATGATATGATGAATAGGTACAGTGGGAAGTTTCCCTTGGCATGTGTATTAGCAGGTTTCATTGGTTGTTTCCTTATGCCAGACAGGGGACAACAAGGGTTTGTATGTGGGTGGGCTAGGATGTTGGAGAGACTACTGACTGAGCCTCAAAGATTAGGGTGGGGATCTTTCCTTTTAGCCCACATGTATCGTGAGATACATGAGATTGCATACAAGGATGGGAAGAGCATGGCAACAAGAGTGTTGGTTATTCAGATATGGTCTTGAGAGCATATCCCAGCTTGTAGAGAGATTGTGGACGATGCTAGAGATCCACACCAGTCGATTGTTTATAGATATTCTGGATATGTTTCTCAACCCCTTCTGGGCAAGATAGAGTATTGGAGATGAAAACTCGATGATTTGATTGTTGTAGTATGGAGACCATAAAGGGGTCTAGAGCTATGGCATGAATGGAGAGCTCAATGGAGAGATATGTTCATGATTCATCCACTTATTGGGAGATTGGTGTCCATCATTGAGTGATTCACAGTTCAAGAGTTATGAGGTAGTATGGCAAGCCTTAGAGGATATCATAGGATTTCACCACCTACACCCGATATGGTGATGAGGAGAGATGAGGATGGGCCCCTAGGTTGTCCTACGCATTGAGCATGTAGGAGCTAGTTGGATTGTAGTGACGACGATGGGACTATCTAGAGGATATTGCAAATGTAGGGGTATTGCCCTAGTACAAGGAGTGGTTTGAGAGACATCCCTTCCTTATATTTACAGAGCCGATAGAGCATGCACCTCTCATAGAGGAGGCTGAGGATGAGGCCCCCATATAAGTACAGGGATAGGCATAGGGATGGAGAGTGGCGGGTTCTAGGTAGGAAAGTGGTGATCCTGGTTCTAGTAGTAGCAAAGTACCAGCTAGGGGGAGACAACAATAAAGAGGGGAGGGTGGATCCCTTGGAGCTATTGGTGTGGGGGCGAGTGGTGCTAGGGCTACGGAGGGTGGAGGAGAGGAAGAGTGAACAACTCCTAGATAGGTGTGACAGTGGAGGGATGAGTAGGGTGGAGATGGAGGTGGAGAGACTATGAGAGAGCAGGGGGTAGTGGACCCCCTACGGTTGATGAGAGCTAGAATAGCAAGTTTGCAGTCACAGTTGATAGTGGCTTAGACATAGCTTGCAGAGTGAGACCAATAGCTGGTGGAGGTCAGGGTAGAGTGAGGTACTCTCCAGTGAGAGGTTTTGCACCAGATGAGTTGAGCAACATATTATGTTGCAGCTTATAGTGTAGTAGTTCCTATAGCACAACAGGTTGTCCCATATTCTAAGTATATGGCTCTATATGAGGGAGCTCGAGCACCTAGGCAGGATGCTGGTCAGCAGGCTCCACCTCCTCCACCACCTAGCGATGAGGGAGAGGCAGAGAGCTAAATTTTTTTATACCTCCTAGATTTTGTTATATACCCCATTTTTTGTAGCTTATACAATTCTTTCTCCAATGAGAGATTGTATATGACAATTGATATCATTTGTACTCTAAGATATTTATGATATATACGAGATCTTGATTTGATTTCATCGTACTTGTGTTGATTGATTATGAGATATTTTTCTATATGATCTATTCTATATGTATGCATATTTGTTCAAAATGGATGTATGTAATGCGGATGAATATGGATGTTTAATTTTTTTTTATTTCTTTTCATATGCAAATAAATGATGAAAAAGAGTAACTAGTAATGAAATTTTTTATTTTTCTATGCGATAATATGAATGCAAATGAATGTGTATAATGAAATGTATGGATCTATATAAGATGCTTATGTATGTAGCTAACATCTCAATACACAAGTACTCGATCAGAGAAATGATGAAAAAGAGACCACTTAGCCGAGAAATGATGAAAAAGAGACCACTTAGCCGAGAAATGATGATACTTCAAACTATAATTCAAAAGATAAAGAGATCATTGTTATCATGCTGAAATCACTCAAAATGCATAAAATGTAGAATAAATGCAACCTAAAAGCTAGTCACTGGATTTGGAATGCTTAATTTTCATCACTGAGCGTTTACAAACATAGTTGGAAGAATAGAGTTCCTTTCTTTTCATGTGCAATATTAATTATCTTGTCCACCATGACCCTTTTTTTGTTCATATCCTTGGACATAGTACACATGCATCCAAATTGCACATTTAAATAAATTCCCTCAAAATAGACAAAGAAATGATGCCAACCTCCTTGTAGCATACAAATATGCAGAGTCGAGCTATGTGTGGTGATTTCACCTTAATGTGAAGGCACTTATCACAGACACCTATCTAATTAGATGTTTCTAGATCATCAAGATCATTCCTACAAGTAGTAAACAAAGAAAATATTATGGCCCCAAACCTTGCTCCTCTTAGTCAAGATAGACTTCCTCAAGTTACTCAGAGGGATTAATAATAAAAAACCAATATAAAAGATAGCACACAAAGAAAATTTCATGCATATCTCAAACTATTTAGTGATTGTTTGCAGTCATGTTATTTTGCTTGTTTACTTAGTGATAAAACTCTTTAGTAGTTAGGAGACAGGTGATTGACTCAAATTGGATGACCAGATAACATTGACAGAAAGATGACTTGGTTGATACTACTTAGGACACATAAAATGCTCAGTTGATTACCCTAAGACTAGGACATTGATCAGTTTCAAACCATGAGGGTTCTAAAAGAACTAGGATGTCACAAAAAGAAACTAAAAGATATGTACAAGAGAAATAAAAGATGCAAGAAAGTGGGAAAGGCCAACATTGCATTGATAGATGGAGCACTTGAGTACAAGAGGTGCCTGTTTGCCAGGTTTTCACCTATTTGGCAAAGATTCTTTTTTTTTAAAGGACATTTTAGGATTTTTTCCTAGGACTTTTTCAGCTGTACAGGTTGTTGGAGCAGAGAATACTAAGTGAAGAATTTTTTCAAGTGGATGGTGTTGATAGGTTCATGAAGCTATTCTCCTTTTGATGTCAAGAATTGATAGGCACCAGAGCCAAAGACTGTAGTAACAATGTAGGGACCCAACCAGTTGGGTTCAAACTCCCCTTTGTTGTCTTGATATTGTTGATATTTTAGGATTTTCTCTTAGAACAAGGTCACCAACCTAAAATTATCATTGTCAGAACTTCTTGTTATATCCTTTGGAAATTCTCTTTTGATACACTCTTAGATGATTAAACGCCACCCGCTGACGTTCATCCAGCAACTCAAGTTCTTGCAATCTAGATATTCTGTAGTCTTCATCAGTAATGAGACCTTGCAAAGAAACTCTTAGAGATGGTATTTCTACCTCAATAGGTAAGAATACTTCAGATCCATACACCAAATAAAAAGGTGTAGCCCCAGTAGGTGTTCTAATACTTTTTCTATAAGCCCATAATGTTGGATTGAGCTACAGATGCCAATCCCTTCTAGATTTATTTACTATACTATGTAAGATAGTCAGCAGATTTTTGTTAGATGCTTCAGCTTGCCCATTACCTTGAGGATAATATATGGATGACCAGTGCTGTTTGATTTTTAATTTTTCATAGAGCTCATCTAGATCTTTATTCTTGAACTGTCCTCCATTATCAATCACAATTGAAGAAGGTATCCCATACCTGTAGATGATATAGTTAAGGATGAACAAAGCTACTTGTTTACCAGTTGCTTTGATGAGCGGAATCACTTCTTCCCACTTAGTGAAGTACTTTGTGGTAGTTATAATTGTAGCGTCCTAAAATTGTGACACTTGCAATTTCGATCGCATTTGGGTCTTCATGATGGCGACGCAACACGCAACCTGAATGGAGACCCCGAAACCTGATTATGACACTGAAAACTGCATTTTCTTGCACCCTGGCCTGAACCTCCTTTGCACCCTGCTATCCCGGGAGGTGGGACCAGAGCGCCTAGCGCCCTGGTCCTTCAGGACCATGGCGCCCAGCGCCCTGGTCCCTGGGTCCTATTTTGGGCCCGGTCTCTTTTGGACTTCGGGTCTTTATGTTTGCAAATTGGAAAATTATCTTTCCTGGTCGGCCTAAGGTTGGGCAAATCAGTCTATCAGCCCTAAATGACAAGTATATAAACTACATTGTCCTCTCCCATTTGAGAAAAGAAGGTCATATGTGCAAAAGCGTGGAAACTATACTCAAGCATTCAAGCATTCAAGCATTCCTTCAAGCAATTGATCATTTCAAGTCTCCATTCAAGGCTAAGTGTTGCATTCAAGACAAGGATTCAACCATTGAAGAGGAGATCACATACTACATGCTACATACAACATACAACATCTATACCTTCGCACATAAGGATACAAACATCCTTACAACAAGGTATTAGTACTTGTTTTACATTACAAACATTTACATTTACAGCATTGCTCATTTCTTGGTTAATTCCAAAACTGGGGTTTGACCTAAAGGCAAACCCCTAATCCCTAACCCCCCAATCATCTTCGCTTTTCTGTGTGTAGGTTGCAGGTATGTGGCTGAAATTGAAGATCTGGAATCCTTGTGCAGAGACGAACAGATCCCCCTTCGTTTCGCAGATTTTTCGGAGGACTGTGGCGCTTGGGCGCCATCGTCCCGACAACTTTCGCTCAAATTTGTAGGACAACACCGTACAGACATTTTACTGCTAATTCCAGGTCTGCAGCTTCATACTGTATTCCTATCTCAGTTTATAAGTGAATCTTTCTCACTTTCTATGCATTCCTAGCTTAATTCTTCTATGCACATTCTTTACAAAAGAGGGTAGCCTTGCTGTCATAACCCTTGAAACACATTTAGCATCCAATCTTGCATTGTGTGGGATTGGATCTTGTGGGTTTCAACCCCTCTTTTGAATTTAAAGTCTCTCCCCTAAGTGAAAACCATCAACCCTAGTGAATCTCCCTTCTCTCTCCTTGGAGTTGGAAGAAGGGAGAGCAACTAGGGTTCGATCGCGATTTTCCGCTTTACATTTTGGTGAACCCGATGTGAACATCCTTTCTGATTATTCATGGTTAGATCTGAAAATTGGATTCCTTGATTACATTTCCATGTTGATCTTTTGCAAAATTTTAGAGGT
This sequence comes from Cryptomeria japonica, assembly GCF_030272615.1. Lineage (NCBI taxonomy): Eukaryota > Viridiplantae > Streptophyta > Pinopsida > Cupressales > Cupressaceae > Cryptomeria > Cryptomeria japonica. Next base: position 288,632,871 of record NC_081412.1, read on the forward strand.
TAATTGCATAAAAACCCTAAATTTTCTTTTTAGTAATTGAACATGTGAAATGTCTAAATGTTAATGCTTGTTTCAGATCTGCCCTTCTATTACAAATTATCAATTCATATTTGTGCTTTAATTTTAAAAATTAAGTGGTTAAGTGTTAAAACCCTAATTTTTGAAACCCTCTTGATTCAACCTTTGTCCGACAATTTCACTAATCAAAACATTTCCAAATCAGCTGTAACTTTGGATTCCGCAATAAAATCACAATATCTTTCATCCCTGAAAATCTGGAAAAAAGTTGTGAGGACCGTGTGCACTCCGAGCGCCATCGTCCCTGACATTTTTTCCGAAATTTTGGGAGCTAGATCTTACTGTATTTTCCTGCTAAAATCCAGAATTTTGGTTGATTTTATCAATTTTAACACTTTCAAAATTACAGTCAAAGTTGGTCTAGGGATTGCTTGGATTAACGCTTCTAATCATTCAAAAATCATTGAAACTGAAATTTTGTGTCAAAATTGTGTTCTTACTGTCCTAAATCTGAAAAGTGTGTTTGCATTCATTCGAAATTTCAGTGCTTTATTCAAATTCTTGCAATTCGTGACTTTTGAAATTAAGTGCTTAATTACAACAACTTTAATTTCCGCTTTCAAAATTGAATTTTGCATGAAATTGAGTCAATTTTTAAATTTTAATATTTGCATTGCTCTTGACATTCCCTCTAAAATCATAAAATTCAAAATTTTAGTTTCCCTCTCTTTTTCAAAAATTCAAATTTTGCATTTTTCGACAATCTTGGTAGGGTTCAATTTTGAGATTGCAACTTTAATTTGGCCTATCTACAGATTGTAAAATCACTCAATTTTTTCAGATTAGCTCTAAAATCATCATACCTTTCATCCCTACAAATTTTGAAAAAAATTGCAAGGACCGTGTTGCACTCCGAGCGCCACGGTCCCGGACATTTTTTCCAAAATTTCGGGAGATTGTCGTGATTGCATTTAATAGCTTAAATCCAGAAGATTGGCTGATTTTACTGAAAATTGCTACCTCTAAAATCAAAATTTTCTCTCCCTCTCTAGTGCATGAGTTTTACAACAATAAGCCCTACTTACACTATTCCCGTTAGACGAAGCCGTAGAATTAAGTCTTTCCGAGGTTTAATTACCGAGGAGATGGAACCTAATTTGAATAGCCTTTTTAACAAGGACATGGGTAATTCCTCTAATCCTCCTAATGATGAAGAAGCTCTCCATGAGGTTTCTGAAGAACAACTTTCAAAATTGGATAACCAATTTGACGATTTTCGACAATGGATGTCTCAAGAATACCCCGATAGTCAAGCTCTTCCTTTAATTGAGGGTCTAAAACATATGCTTCAAAGTGATAAGAATGGAATTGATATTTTGCATGGTATTGCACACATTGTGGATTCGAATGTGATGCCTGTGAAGAGTTGTGCTGAAAATTTGGGTTATACACAACCTCCTACTCAAGTCAATCATTCTATTCCTTTGATGACTTCTATTGCTAGCATACCTACCTTTACATCAAACATAATGGCTACTTCTACACAAGACATTCCTCCTATGATCACCAGTCATGGGGTCAATCCCTCTTCTTCAATTAACCCTCTTCCTTCATTTAATCCAACTTCTTCATTCATTCCTTCAATGAGTGTTCCTATTATATCACCACAAATGAACATGACACAAGGGGGCAATTCATTTTCCATTCCTCCTTGTAGTGTTCCTCCTGTCCAATCATCTCCTATGACTAATTATCATAGAGTCCCACCACCTTACTCTTTACCTTCTTTCAATAACATAACACCTCCATCTCAATCTAACACATCTAATATGAATTCTTCGACCGATGCGACCATTAACAATCTTGCACAAACTGTCTCTTCTTTACAGCAACAAATTGCCTCTATAAATCAATCTAAGTTTAGTGTGCCCACATTTGATGTTGCGAGCCCACTGTCTCTTGACATTGTTCGAGCTATTCCCCCTAAACATGTTGAAATTCCGCATTTGGAGCTTTATAATGGTAAGGGTGATCCTCTAACACATGTTAAGACCTTTCAAACAATATGTACTGATTTTGCTTATGACCAAAGGTTGCTTGCAAAATTGTTTACTAGAACATTAAGAGACAAAGCCCTACAATGGTATTGCTCGTTGCCTTCTTATTCTATTACTTCTTTTGAACAACTTGCAAATGCTTTCATTCAACAATTTCAAAACAATATAAGTCCTAAAGTTACTTTGATTGATTTAATGCATTGTAAACAAGGCGTTAAAGAAAAAGTGACTGATGTCATTGGTAGATATAAGCATTTGTATGCTCAAATTTCTTTTCCAGTGCCTGACAATGATATTCAAAGAATCTTTATTTCTAATTTACAAAAAGATATTCGAGACAAACTTCTATTTTCTGAGTTTACTTCTTTCCAACAGTTGTGTGCAACTCTTCACAATTATCAACTAACTGTGAGTCAAATGGAACAATCACATCCTATGGCTCCGAGTGATAAGGGTGATAGCAGTCAACAACCATTTGGGAAGTTTAAACCGAACAGAGATTCCATCAAATTCAATGAAAACATCATCAACAACAATGTGAATGCAGCATCAGGTGTGCCTCCTATTTCTAAATTTTTCAAGAAAGAAAGAAAGTATACTCCTTTGAATGAATCATTGCATAGTATTATGAATAAGTTATTGGAACAAAATGTGCTTACTCTTCCTCCTATAAGACAAATTGATCCTGCAAAGATTACTTCACCTTATTTTGATAACAAAGCTTTTTGTCAATTTCATCGTCAGCCTGGGCATGATACTGAAAAATGTTTTTCTTTAAAGGGTAAAATTCAAGATTTGATTGATAATAATACTATTTCTGTTTCTGGAGTGAATGATAAAGGCAATACATCTGTAGCTCCTCCTAATCAAAATCTTCAGATTTTCACTGATCCATTACCTTCTCATATCTCTAATGCGATTGAGACTAATGATTCCTCTCTCTCATCTGATGGTCTTGTGTCTATGACTTCGAATGTGATTAACTTTGTAGAGCAGCAAGAAAACCCTAAAGAACCTTCCATCACATTTGATTCCAGTGAAACCATTAGGGCACCTGATGGTCCTTTATACATAGTTGCAAAAGTCAAGAATACACCTTGCCGTGGAGTGCTTATTGATCCTTCGTGCATGGTTAATGTTATTACTGAAGAATTTCTTTTTACTTTGCAATTGAATCAAGTGATATATGACAAAACAGATGTGATTGTGAAACTATTTGATGCATTTTCTTCTCCTACAATGGGTTCTATTACATTGCCTATTGAGGTCCATAACAAATCCCTTGATGTGAACTTTTCTATTATTCCATCTTCCGAACAATTTCGTGTGAAGCTTGGCTATCCTTGGCTATCTTCCATGAAAGCTATTGCTTCTCCTATTCATAAGTGTTTGAAATTTCTCCATAATGGTGAAGTTGTTACTGTCAATCATAGTCTCTTTAAACCAGTTGAGAATTTCTAGCGTTCCTCTTGATTACTTTTGGCCTAAACAATTCCAATCTCTTCCTCCGTGAAGTGATCATCTTTTCAAATCTTATCAAAAGTGGAAAACAGATATGATCCTATCTCTAAGTGAACCTAGAACACCCAAACTTGACATTCCTATCGTTCTTGAGAAGGAAGTTCTTCCTTTGAAAGATAAAACTAATGTCTTTCCTCAAGAAGATTCCCAACCCATCCCTATGGATGTGACTATGTCTATATCTAATAAACTTCCTAAAAGTAGACCTATCCCTCCTCGTCATGAGGGACTTGGTCTCCTTCCTAAACCAAATATTCCTCCCTTATATGGAGCAGTTCCTCCTCATTCTTTTTATAGAGAGAAGAGACCTTCTTCTTCTCCTATTATCCAGCCTAAGAGACCACAACCTAAACACCCAAGTAATAAGGATGAGAACATTCCTCCTCCTCAATCTTCTTCACTTCCTACTAAGACTAGACGAAATCGTTCTGCACGCGAACGCCGATGAAAGCATCATCTTAGAGCTCAAGCAGCTGCTTCTCAAACTTTGCAATCTCCAAAAACACCTTCAACAAGCATTATTCCATTTTCTCCAAAATCTCCAAAACATAAGATGCATGATGGTCTTGATCCTGTGCGAATTAAAGACCCTATTTTTATAAATCTTGATGATGATATAGATGAAAATGTTATTCATGATGAAAATGCTACTTCTCTTGCTTCTGATAGTGAATATGAACTTGTTGATATTGATAACCATTTATCTAATGAATTTTCTAAAGCACTTATCCTAGCTCCTAGACAAGAACAACGTGGCTTGGAACATGAACATAGCCCTTGTTTGGATCTTGTGATAGCTCCATCTGTTGTGTTGAATGTTCCTCCTCTAGCGTGTTCCCTGCCTTCCCGAAACATTGATCAGCAAGATCGGGGGGTAGATGACGTGCTAGACTAGATACATTAGCATAGCAGATTCTCTCCTCCTCTCTTGTGTTACTTCTTCTATATGTTATTCTCATTCTTCTATTTGTTGTCCTTAGTGTTGTCTACTTGAGGACGATGCAAAGCATTGAGATCTCTTGATCTCTCTCATGTTGACTCAAAAGACACATGTGTTCCCTTCTTCTAGGTGACCTTCCTTGATTGGGGAAAGAAGAACAATTATGCATACATACATATGATATACATGAATTATCATACAGCATACTGACCCCGAGGAAAGCGAAGTCACCTTGTGCTTTGTGTTTTGTGTCTATTATCCTTGGGCTTATCTCACACTTGGGGGCTAAATCCTTGTGATAACGTGCTCCTTTCCCTTCTCATTCCTTATATGTATCACTACCTTAAAGCAATCACCCCCGGTGAGGCGTGTGCGATCGCTTTAACATAGGGGGGCATACATCCCGTTCATATCTTTTCAAGATACTTGAAAATTTCTTGACAAATTTAGCTTTGCCTTGAAAATTTTTGATATTTCTCTTGCATGACTCATAGTGAGGGAACCTTACTATTGACAGTCATGGTTCTCCCTCGTGATCTTCCATTTTACTTTGTCAATCGAAGTCATAAGATCCTTAGTCCACTGGGGGCTTGGTGTATCTTGCCTCCTTGACGTAGTGAAAGTCTTTCAATGTTGTTTCCTTGTACTTTACCGAAAGTATGGGCATACATACTCCCACTAAAGTGGGGGCTAAATGTAGCATCCTAAAATTGTGACACTTACAATTTCGACCGCATTTGGGTCTTCACGATGGCGACGCAACACGCAACCTGAATGGAGACCCCGAAACCTGATTATGACACTAAAAACTGCATTTTCTTGCACCCTAGCCTGAACCTCCTTTGCACCCTGCTGTCCCGGGAGGTGGGACCAGAGCGCCCAGCGCCCTGGTCCCCCAGGACCATGGTGCCCAGCACCCTAGTCCCTGGGTCCTATTTTGGGCCCGGTCTCTTTTGGACTTCGGGTCTTTATGTTTGCAAATTGGAAAATTATCTTTCCTGGTCGGCCTAAGGTCGGGAAAATCAGTCTATCAGCCCTAAATGACAAGTATATAGACTACATTGTCCTCTCCCATTTGAGAAAAGAAGGTCATATGTGCAAAAGCATGGAAACTATACTCAAGCATTCAAGCATTCAAGCATTCCTTCAAGCAATTGATCATTTCAAGTCTCCATTCAAGGCTAAGTGTTGCATTCAAGACAAGGATTCAACCATTGAAAAGGAGATCACATACTACATGCTACATACAACATACACCATCTATACCTTCGCACATAAGGATACAAACATCCTTACAACAAGGTATTAGTACTTGTTTTACATTACAAACATTTACATTTACAGCATTGCTCATTTCTTGGTTAATTCCAAAACTGGGGTTTGACCTAAAGGCAAACCCCTAATCCCTAACCCCCCAATCGTCTTTGCTTTTCTATGTGTAGGTTGCAGGTACGCGGCTGAAATTGAAGATCTGGAATCCTTGTGCAGAGACAAACAGATCCCCCTTCGTTTTGCGGATTTTTCAGAGGACTGTGGCGCTCGGGCGCCATCGTCTCGGCAACTTTCGCTCAAATTTGCAGGACAGCGCCGTATCGACATTTTACTGCTAATTCTAGGTCCGTAGCTTCATACTGTATTCCTATCTCAGTTTATAAGCGAATCTTTCTCACTTTCTATGCATTCCTAGCTTAATTATTCTATGCACATTCTTTACAAAAGAGGGTAGCCTTGCTGTCATAACCCTTGAAACACATTTAGCATCCAATCTTGCATTGTGTGGGATTGGATCTTGTGGGTTTCAACCCCTCTTTTGAATGTAAAGTCTCTCCCCTAAGTGAAAACCATCAACCCTAGTGAATCTCCCTTCTCTCTCCTTGGAGTTGGAAGAGGGGAGAGCAACTAGGGTTCGATCGCGATTTTCCGCTTTACAATAATAAACTTGTGTCCATTAGATGATGCAGGATATATTTGGCCAATGAGATCAAACACCCATTGTTGAAAAGGCCAATGTGTAATGAAGGGTATGAGATCCCTTGCTAGAGCATATATGAGATTACCATGTAGCTGACACTTCTCACAAGTTTTAGTAAACTTTATAGCATCTTTCTCCATATCTGACCAGTAGTAGCCAACCCTTAGTAGTTTCTGAGCTAAAGTTAGACCATTTGAATGAGATCCACAAATACCTTCATGGACTTTAGATAACACACATTGGGACTCTTCAGTTTATAGACACCTAAGAAAAGTACTATCCAAACCTCACCTAAATAGATCGTTAGTGATGATGACATACTATGAAGCATTTTGGATTAGGCTCCTTTTCTCATTACGGGTAAGATTAGTAGGGAAAATTTGGTCATGCAGATAAGAGTAAATGTGGTTGTAGCAAGATGAGTCATGTCCAATAATAGAACAGACCATCTAGGACTGGGACTTACGAGAATCATAGGCAGGGTAAGGTAACTCTTCCACTAGGAATTCAAAGTGAAAATTAGATTCTTGTAACTCTGGTATAGATGCCAAGGTGGCCATAGCATCTGCTGCACTGTTTGCTGATCTGGGAATCTATTGGAATGATACAAAAGTAAAATCTTTCTTGAGATCATCAACCATTCTCTTATAAGGCATCGATTTCTCATCTCGAGTTTGATATGTATCATTGATTTGATTGATGATTAGTTGAGAATCTCCATAGATGTGTAATTCTAGAACCTTCCATTCAATGACCAACTTGATCCCGTTTACCAAAGCTTCATACTCTGCAATGTTGTTTGTGCAAGGGAAGAGAATCTTGTAAGCCTCTAGGATTGAATATTTTTGAGGAGTAATAAAAAGTATTTCAACACCGGAACCATGTTGAGTGAAAGACCCATCAAAGAACATCTTTCATGATTGTTGAGTAAGGTGTATGATGGATTCATCTCAAAATTATATATGCAAAGGTTAAGTGTCTTCAAGTGGAGCATTAACAAGTTGATCTGCAATGACTCATCCTTTGATGGCTTTGCATTCTATATTTCAATATCAAATTCTATAAGAACCATGACCCATTTAGCCAATCTTCCTGTAAGTGTTGCTTTGTTGAGAAGATATTGAGTGGATCAATCTTAGCCACCAGCTTGATTGAATGTGCTAACAGGTAGTTTCTCAATTTTTGTGATGCAAAGACTAATACCAAACATGCTTTTTCTATTATAGTATAGTTCATTTCATAGGACACCAAAGTTCTGCTTATATAATATATAGCTCTTTCCTTTTTTATTTTCATCTTGTTGTGCCAGGAGTGCCCCCAGTGATGAATAAATAGCTGAAATGTATAGAATCAATGGTTTACCTTGAATTGGTGACATCAATATTGGTGGATTAGATAGGTATTCTTTGATTTGTTGAAGGTGTTGTTCACATTCCTGATCCCAGTTGTATGTTACTCCTTTCCTTAATACTTTTGTGAAGGGTTGAGCTTTATCTGCTAGTTGAGAAATAAAATGTCTTATTGACTGGAGACGTCCTTGTAAACTTCTCATTTGACTAATATTATTTGGAGGTGGCATTTCCATTATAGCTTGGACCTTCTTAGGATCAACCTCAATTCCTTTCTTTGAAACAATGTAACCAAGTAATTTCCCTTATGTCACTCCGAATGCACACTTTTTAGGATTTAGCCGGAGCTTGAATTTTTCCATTCTATCTAGTATGAGGCCTAGCTCTTGAATATGTGTTGATCTCTTCATGGTTTTTACTAAGGTGTCATCAACATAATCTTCCATGTTTTTATGCATCATATCATGAAAGATAGTTGTTACTCCTCTTTGGTAAGATGCTCATGCATTCTTTAGCACAAATGGCATGACATTCCAGCAGAAGGTTCCCCATGCATAGGTGAAAGCTATCTTTTATTGATCCCCAGGAGCTATTTTGATCTGATTATAACTGAAGAATCAATCCATTAATGAGTACATCTCATACCCAACAGTCATATGCACTATCATATCAATGTTAGGCAATAGAAAATCATCCTTCGGACAAGCTTTGTTGAGATCTCTGAAGTCTGTGGAAACCCTAATAGATTTGTCTTCCTTTTATATAGGTACTATGTTTGAAATCAATTATGCATAGTCTATAACTCTGATAAATCTAGCTTTTAGCAATTTTTCTAGCTCAACCTTGACTAGTAGTGCCATATGAGGGTGCATCTTATGGATTTTTTGCTTGACTGGTTTAACTCTTGGTGTAATAGAAAGATGGTGCATGATAAGATCAAGATCTAAGCCTGGCATATCAGAGTATGTCCATGCAAAGTTGATCTTCTTTTCTAAAAAGATATTGCTGAAATATTTGAACTCTTCTGCTGATAATGATTGAGCTAAGTGGATGATAAGTGGTGTCTCTTGAATCCCAATATTTACTGGCTATGTTGGTTCAATCAATATAGAAGACCTTTCCTAGAAGTGACTTGGCAATATATCAAGCATCTCACCTTCAAGTGCCTAAGAGAGGTTTTCACCCTTAGGTACATCCTTTATTTTCTCTATTTTTGATTTTGACACCGCCACAATGTGGTTTTCGCCATCAGATCTTTTTTTTATTTTTTTATTTTTTTGGTGACTAAGATACTTGATATATGTTTCAGTCATGTTCTCACTTTGTTCGCTGGTGGAAGAGTCCATTGGTTCAATGACATTAAGGTAGTAAGCTAACGTGTAGTCATTGGAAAAGATAGGTACATTCATAGGTTGGTTTTCGAGACTACATTTAATTAGTTCAGAATGTACCAAGGATAAAGTTTGAACAGGTTCAAGGGAGTTAACGGTATTATCATCATAACTTTGGACCAACAAGTTGAGTTCTAGAAGACTACCTTGCGTAAATGTCTCAAGAATAGGAAGAGTTACAACATGATCATTGAAGTGTATGTTAATATTTAGTTGACCAAATCCAATAGACCTACTCATAGCACCATTTTGTATGCTAGACTAGACTAAATATCATGGTTCAACAACAATAGGGTCAGTAGACAGATTCTCGACATTCATGATGGAGGAGTCATAGTTTGATGTTGAATTGGTATTGTCATAAATAGAGCTATTGTTGGAGTCATCAGAGTCATAGGATGAAGTTTGTGACTCTTCTTCATGTGATTGAGTAAAAGTATGTATAGTGTTAATACCTACATATTTGATGCTGCAAGTTCCTTCATGATTTTGTTCATTTATCACTTGTGTCTGGCGTGCCTGTTTATATAACCTTGATGGCTTTGTGAATATTTGTTGTCTACTCCATTCAGCTTCTTCTGGACTAATGACTAGTTCTTCTTCTTGTCTAGTTCTATACCTGATTTGTTTTGTCCTATTAGAGGGAGATATACTAGGTGAAGAATTTTCTTATGTTCTTCCTTCTTTTAGCTTTTGTGCGTAGTCTTCTTGTATTTTTAGTTTGATTTCTTCTATCTCCTTTTGCAGCTTTAAGTGCATCATCTCTTATGTGTCATCTATGATATAACTAGACTCTTCTGGAGTTTCTATAATAGATGTATCTGAGAGATGATCTAGACCCCATTCATACTCATTCGAGTAAGTTTTTGAATCATCTACTTGTTTTCTACCATTGTATGTGACTGGAATTTTCAGCGGTGGAAACAATTCTCTGATTCTTTCTGCCTCTTCTCTCATATCCTTTGGGACTTCTACTCCTTGTAGTGTTGTAACTGATACCATTGGAGCTTGAGTATTGATTGTTTCCTCTCTCCTGATTGCTAGTTCTTCTTGTTCTTTTTCATACTCTTCTTGAGTCTGTTGAGTGTTTACTTCCTATGATGTTGAAGGCAGTATATTTTTCCTCCACTTAGACTGATGATGGGAAGTTGTTTTTGGTCTGATGTCTTTCCTGGATTGTATTCCAATCTAGCTTTATCATTTGTAGACTTAGTTTGTAGTTGAATAGGTTCAACAATACCTTCTTTATATTTTCCCAAAGGACCGGTACCTGAATATCCCATGCGTTGAATCATTTTATATCTTGGACCATATCATGTTGGAGAAATTCAGAGTGTCATACTTCTTTGTTTTCAATATCTTCTTTGAACAGTCATTTGAGAATAACATCCTCTTCTATTTCATCTGCAAGGGAAGTAGAGGATTGTACAAAGAGACCATCATAAATAAAATTTGGAGTTGAAGTATGTGGCTTCATAACCTCTGATGGTTTTCCTGACTATCTTGGTGATGGAGGGAGAGAGATTAGTGAAAGTATTGGTTCTATCTTGTATCCATCCATGCCATTATTTGTAATTTTCAATTTCTTTTCTAAGTCCTTCATCAAGGTTTCTGAACTTTTAGCTGTAGAGGCTTCTCTATTATGAGGTACAAAGGTATCGACACTCTTTGTCGATGCATTATAGGGGGTGTTTGTATCAGCAGTAATATTGACTTCAACTCTATTATAAGGAAATTTCAAGCACTGATGATATGTAGATGGAACTGCCTTCATTTCATGAATCCATGGCCTGCCCAGTAAGATGTTGTATGAAAGAGGGAGATCAAGTACCTGCAAAATAATATCTCTTTCTACAGGTCCTACCCTCATTGGTAATAGTACCAAACCTTTTGAGGTTCCTTCTTCTCCATCATAAGCTTTGATTGTTATTTTCTTGGCCGAATCAATGACATTTTCAGAAAAGCCCAGCTGTGTAAGCAGATTATAGGTACAAATATTCAACCCAACACCTCCATCTATCAAAACACATTTAACTCAGTGTTTATGAATCATAGCTTCAATGTGCAATGGCTAGTTATGTGGGTGATTCAACAAGTTGTCATCTTCTTCAGAGAGTGAGATAATGAGGCAAAGTCAAGTGACCCACCATAGATTGAAACCAATCGATATTTAAATCTTTTGGGACATTAGTAGTGAGAAAGGTTTTGTCTAGGATCTCTTTATGAGCATAAGAGATTTTGAGCAATTCAAATATGGAGATTTGAGCATTCATTCTTTTCAATTGTTTGACAATGCTATAACTAGGAGAGAATGATGAAGCCAACTATTTGGATTTAGCCATGGTTGTATCTATTTGTCTGTTCGAAGAAGTTGGTAAGTTTGATGTTGTTTGAGTAGGAGTTGAAGAACGAGCTCCTTGGAGAGTGACTTTCTTTTGAGCGCGGGTCACAACATTTGCATTTTGTGATTTGTTTTGTTTATCTTTGATTATGATCACATTGCAATATTTAGGTTGGGAAGAATCAATCATGTTGATCACATTGTCATTGTTGGTATAGGTGTAATTAACTTTGGCACCTCCTTTTGACTTTGAGGAATCACCTTATTCATAAATATGTAAGGGATCTTTAAAAACTTTGTGATAAGCATTAGTTGTGTGATTTCCAACAACAATTTTGCAAGTGCCGATAAGATCTTGAATCTCATGCTTGAGCTTCATGTAGTTGTTTGTGTTATGACCTTTGTTTTGATGGTTTCCCAGTATTCATTCTCTCTCCACCATTTTGGTTTGACTTCAGGATCATATGGCCTAGAATTGTTTGGTAAGGTTATCAGATCATTTGCTAATAAAGTTTTGAAAGCAGATTTGTATGATTCTTCCAAAGGAGTGAAGTCGTGTTTAGGCTTCGAAAGCCAAGGTTTCTCTTTAAACCACTCTTTTACTTTCTTCAAAGAATTTTCTATTGTAGTTTCAGCTGCTTTGAGTGCTTGTGTGCCACTAGCCAGATTAAATATCATGGATTTTGATTTTTCTTTAACAGTGTCTACCACTCCATTATTAACAACATATTTTGTTGTTGTCTTTGCCATATTTCCAATATTTTTTCTTTTCTTTGGAACTAGAAGCTTGTTGTGTTTCTTTCCAAAGTGAGATATCTCCTTTCTTTATAAGCACATCTTCCATTCTGAGGGCACTGTCTACCATTTTGTTGAATGAAGGGTATACTTAAATTTGTATATTGTATTTTTTTCAGGGATCAAGTTGTTGACAAAGATATCCATCTTCTCAGAATTTGGAATAGGTCGTGAATATCTAGAGAACATCTTTCTCCAACATTGGAGGAAAGTGAGAAAGGGCTCTCTTGTTTTCTATTTGGTATTGCAAAGCTCAATCATAGTGACTAGATGACAAATGTTATAGGAGTATTGTTGTAGAAATAATTGGATTAATTCTTCAAAAGTTTTGATCCCCATAGGTAGGCTTGAGAACCATTCCATAGCTTTCCCTCCTAAACTTCTTGGGAAAAGGCACATGAGATATGTTTGTTCGTGCATGAACTCCATACGTAAAGCACAAAGTTCTCTGACATGGTCTTGAGGATCTGAGTTGCCATCATATTTGTCAAGTTTTATAATCTCCACTCATGAAGGAAATGGAGGCATGTAAAGGTTTTTATCAAATAGAAATGGGCATATCATGTCCAAAGAATATCGTTTCGATGATTTATCCTTGTTTTTCAGTTATGTGATCTCAGTCCGTAATGCTTCTAATTGTTTGTTTACCATTGCTAAGGGTGTCTCTTTCTCTTTAGTGATGAGGGCCTCAACATTATAATCAGTAGGAAGTTTCGTGCCTTGCTTTGCTAGTTCTAGAAAATAGTCTTCTTTTTCTCTAGCCATGATAACCTTCATCATTTTTTGGAAATCTTTATCCTTTTGACATTTATGAATATCAATTTTAGTAGGTTCAGAGGCTTCAGATTTTCCTGATGAGGAATCACTGTCAATAGCATGGATACTGAGATCACCATAAGCATTGTGTTTAGCAGCTTGTCTTTCTTGTTTTGTTCCAGATATGGTGGGAGACAAGGGTTGATAAAAAAATGGTATATCTGATGATGAAGGTTTATTAGTGACAGGGTCCTCTACATAAAATGGATTATCCTAATATGAAAAGGATGGTCCTTTTCCTATGTCGGCTTTCTTATGAGAACTTCTTGTTTGAGTAGGCATTTTTATTGACTGATGTGACCTAGAGTTGTTTGTGATGCAGAAGTCAAGATCAAATTTGGAGCTAGTTGTTCATTTAACGTATTGATTAAGAGAAACAACTAAGATTTAGTCTGGTTTTAGGAAATATCTATCCTATGTAAGATGTGATCTACGTTACCTAGTTTGATTTGGGAGAAGTGACTAAGACTCAGTGTGGTTTTAGGAATGATCTATCCTATGTAAGACATTATCTAAGTAACTTAAGTTTTATAAATGGTTGATTGAACTAGCTAAAAGATGATCAACAAAATTGTGCAACACAATGATGAAAGTACACTATTTAGATTTGTTTATACTTAAGATGGTGATAACTAGTTTTATGCTCGATGTAGAATGTTTTTAGGCAATTTTGACTATTTTGGACTAACAAAATCCGAGATTCATACGATAGGGTTTACAAGACTAGATGATAGTTTGATAGCTTTAGGATGATGAAAATAGTATTTCCTATGAGTTTCTACCTAGTTTCATACAACAGGTGGGTATACCTAAGACGATAAACTGATGGATATGAAGATTTTTTCGTATGATAGGAATAGAGACTCAGACGACACTTCCCTAACCAGGACAATAATTTATTAGATTTTGTATGACACAGAATAGAGAATTAGATGACAAGCTGTCAGGATTGATGAAACCTTGTATGACAAACTGTAGGTAGTAGGATGATATTTCAGAAGACTCCTACGACAGTTTACTAGACAAAGATGAGATTCTGACAGATAGAGTTTTCAATGACTGACGATGACTAGTTTTGAGATGGACTGAGTTTTTGATAGCTGATGTAGACTAGTTTGTGACATGGAAAGAGTTTTGATGAATAAGGTAGACTAGTTTTTGATATGGACAGAGTTTTGACAAATAGACAACAAGCCTGTGTAAATTCCTTAGACAAAAAGACAACAAGCCTAGGTCAGCGTTAGTATGATCAAAATCCAATAAAGAACCTGAAGAAAGCAATCTACAATTTGACACCAAGCTGTATGATAATTTGTATGAGACCATACAATACCTACATTTTGTCATTTGGGACTGTGAGAAAAATTGTATAATATTTCGCAGTAATTGTACGGACAAAAAATCCAAAAAATTTAAATCTGAAAAATAAGAAAAAAGTTAGTCTTTGAGGCCGAAAGATGTAGTCTTCTACCCCACGATCGGCACCAAAAATGTGTGTGTGAAAAGTGGAATAAGTATCTGCAAGCTATAAGACACAACACTTCAATTAAGTCATTACATGTATGGTTAGACAGTTATAAGCATGAATAATAAAACCATCACAAATAGACCAATTGCCTTCTAAAATATGCAAGTATAGACTTGCTCTCAAAATTGTAGAAGCAATACTAGTGACTAGACTACACCAAGATGAAGGATTTAATCTATATGAGCATGATATTAAGCTAAATGGATGCAAGATTATGCTAGATGGATGAATAGTAAGATATCTGAATTCAAACAATCATAATTGAACTAATAATGCAAAAAAAGATAAACTAAGATGTGATAATCTCAAAAAAGCAAGAATAATATCTTCAATGACTCCAGAGCAAGGCTAAATTTATAGAAAATCACAAAAGAGACCAATGGTCAAGATCGATTAGCAACGAGCGGTTGAGATTATTAAAGAAAAAGCACAATTTAGGATAATTGAAATAATTAAGAGACCAGATTCAGTTAACCTTGAGATAGATTCCAATTATAGTTTGATTGAAATGCATTCAGATTATAAGTTTGAGTTTGCATTGGAGATAAAATTCAATTAATTTCATGCACTTGTGATGAAAATAGGTGATTCCATGCGATTTGTTTGATTTATTCAAGAAAAAAAGTCCTTTCAATGCAACTGAACTTCTTTTCTCAAAAGCTTTGAGTTCCAATTCTAGAGAATGATTAATAATTCAATTAGTTACTTTTCTAATTTCAAGTTCTAAATTTAGAAGAAGAAATAATATCTTAAGTTTGATTTCTCTCTCAATTCAATTCTTTTATTTTATTTTTAATTTAACTCTTGGTTTGCATATTGATTCCTCTTTTGTAATAAATTAATTCCTTTTATTATTATTAAATGGCAAATTTATTAATTAATTAAATATGCTAGGATATTTAATAAATTAAATAGGATAATTGATCAAAATCATTTACTTGGAATGATTTAATTAATTAAATAAATATTTAATTAATATAGAATAATTCACTTGCCATGTGACATTTAATGATTGAAGAATTAATTAATTGTGTGCTCAAAGTTGATTTAATTGCCTTTGGTTAGGACCTTGGTGATGTTGTCGAGATTAGGGGCCCATGGTTCAGGTGACCAATTTTACGGTATTATAGGTCTTAGAACACAATGGAAAGAAATGAGTTTGCCTCCTCAAAAGACCCCATGTTTGATGGATCTAACTATGCCTTTTGGAGCAGAAGAATGGAGACCTATATTTCCTCCCTTGGTTTTGATGTGTGGATGTCTGCCAAGAATGGGTATACTATCCCTAGTGTTACTCCCACTGATCTAGATGCTAAGAAGGAGTATGAGAATAATGCAAAGGCTAAACATACTATCTTAAGCAGGCTATCTGATAAAGATTTTGTCAAGGTCATGCACTGTGCATCCACCAAGGAGACCTAGGATAAAATGTAGAGGCTATTTGAAGGAGATGCAAAAGTCAAAGAGGTCAAGTTGCAAGCACTAAGGGGTCAACTTGAAGGCATTGAGATGAAGGATGAAGAAAAGATTGCAGACTTTCACAGAATAGATGAAACTGTGAACACCATCAGAGGACTTGGAGAAGAAATTACAGATGAGATTATTGTCAAGAAGGTACTTAGATCTCTCACATCTAAGTGTGATACTAAGGTTTCTACCATAGAGGAAGCCATGGATCTGTAGGCTTTCACAATGGATGAGTTATTTGGCTCTCTAACATCCTATGAAATGAGAACAACCAGTGAAGCATCCTCAAGGAAAGAGGCAGCATTCAACTCCACCAAAAAGTCCAAAGAAGAGGTTTCTCATAAAGGATCTAGTGAAGACTTGGATGCAGAGGTAGCAAAATTTGTCACAAAGCTCAAGTGAGGATCCGACAAGTATAAAGGAAAGTTACCACTCAAATGTTTCAACTATGGTAAAGTTGGACACTTTGCTACAAAATGTCTTTATAATGAAACCGGTGGAGATGAGCAAAGAAGTTTGAGTAGATTTGCTGGTAAAGACAAAGAAAGAAATGTCTACTGGAAAGGAAGAAGAGGCTACCAAAAGTAGAACAACCTATATACTATTGATGATGATGCCATAGACAAAGAAAAAACATCAGAAGATGACTACCATGAGAACGAAAGAGAAGTTAATCTCTTTATGGAACTTGATGAATCTGTTGGTGAAGATGAGGAAGGAGAAGATATTGAGGCTCAAGTGGATGTAGAAGGTGAGCTCATAAGTGCTCTTGAGGAGATGAGTAAAATAAGAAGAGAACCCAACAATTTCAAGCTCGTTGCAGTAGATGAACAAGGTCTCTTGAATCAATCCTTGGATGAGTCCAATCAAGTTATATCTGACTTGAAACTCCAGTTGGAAGAAGCCAAGAGGATATGTGAAGTTACATTCTCTAATCTGATGAAGAAAGAAAAGGAGTATCAAGATCTAGAAGCCGAAATAGTGAAGCTAAAAAAGGAGCTTGAAAAAAGTAAGGAAGAAATGAAAGTGAGAAGAAATAATGAAGGTAGGACCGAAGCCTTGGACAAGATGATGAGCAAATAGAAGTCATCTAAAGATACTGGTGGCTTAGGATTTGAAGAAGGACAAAGTTAAAGCAATAAGAACACATCCAATAAGGAGATACAGTTCACTTCTTCGAGTGAAGGTGAAGAGAAGAAGACATTCATGGTAAGAAAGGATACTAGTAAGAATACTTATGAAGATGCTATTAGAAACCACCACACAAACCGGTATACACAATTAATGAACCGAAGGCCACACTCAATGTACCGACATGCAAATCCAAGGAGAAATGCAAGAGTTGATCATGAAGGATTCACTAGAGTTTGCAGCATGAAAGGAAGACCCCCATTGAGGCAGACGTTTGCAGGACCAAGGCAACCTAACCAGTATGTTCCAAACTTTCATGGTTATTGTTATCAGTGTAACAAATTTGGACATGTGATAGTTGACTGTAGGTTAACTAGAAAGCCCACTATGAGTTATGAAAGTAAAAATCCATTTAATGTACTCTGGGATATGGATGTTGTTTGTTATTAGTGCAATCAATTTGGTCATATGAGTTTTGAATGTAGGAAGAATAAACCAGTGTCCTACAATAGTTTCAAAGATTCATCCTTAAATGAAAATGTGAATTGCTATAATTGTCAAGAGTTTGAACATATAGCAAAGTTTTGTAAAAATAGGAAAATCAAGCAGAAGAGGATAGATCCTGATCAAGAACCGGTAGTTAAACCGAAGCACAAAATTGCAGATGACAAGAAGAAGGAAACCAAACTAGTATGGGTTGAGAAAGAAAACGACAAGGAAAAATCAAGTCTGATAGTGCAAACTGCCTTACATGCTGAAAGGAAAAATCTATGGGTTGTAGACAATGGTTGTTCCAGCCACATGACTAGTGATAAAAATAAGTTTATCAAGCTTGAAGATTGGAATGGTGGTTCAGTAAGATTCAAAGACAATTCATCCATCAAAATAAAGGGAAAAGGTACTCTAAACATTGATGGAAAATTGAAGGCACATGATGTGTATTATGTGGAAGGGGTAAAGCACAACTTGCTAAGTGTGAGTTAGATGTGTGATAAAGGTTACAAATTCACCTTTGATTCTACTTGCTGCTGGATAAAGAAAGAGAGTATTGGTCAAACTGTAGCCGAAGGAAAGAGGACAAATGGTAATGTATATAATTTGAAAGAATGTTTTGAATCCCATTGTATGTTGGGACAAGTGGATGAAAGCTAGTTGTGGCACATAAGATTAGGCCACATAAGTTTTGATAACTTAGTTGTAGTATGCAAAAAGGGGTGTGTCAAAAATATTCCACCCATCATCAAACTGGTAAACACATTTTGTGGTGAATGTGTGAAAGGGAAGTAGACTAAGGTGAGCTTCAGAACAAAAGAACACAACACTTGAAGACCACTTGAAATTGTACATAAAGATTTGTATGGTCCAACTAGGACAAGAGATCTTGCCAGTGAAAGATATTTTATGCTCTTCATTGATGACTATTCAAGAATGACGTGGGTCACTTTCCTACAAGATAAATCACAAGAATTTGATAGATTCAAGATCTTTAGGAACATGGTGGAGAAGGAAAGTGGGCGCAAGATGAAATGTCTAAGATCAGACTGGGGTGGAGAGTTCACATCAAATGAGTTTGAAGATTACTATGAAAGACATGGAATTAGAAGACAATACTCAATCCCTAGGATGACACAATAAAATAGTGTGGTAAAAAGGAAGAACATGATAGTCAAGAAGATGGCCAGAACCATGTTAAGTGAGGCTAGTTTGCGAGACATATATTGGAAGGAAGTAGTTCATACTACTGCATATACCTTGAACCGGGTTCAACTAAGAACAAACAACAAAATGACACCTTATGAGTTGTGGTATGACCAGAAACCATCAGTCAAATACTTCAAGGTATTTGGAAGCAAGTGTTTTATCAAGATAGATATGGATGGTCTAGGTAGTTTTGATTCCAGGAGTGATGAAGGAATATTCTTCGGTTACTCATCTAATAGAAAGGTCTATAAATGCTATAAAAAAATACTAAGATGAGTCATTGAGAGTGTGCATGTAAGAGTTGATGAGGATATGCACAAAGGAAGTCAATCATAGGTAAACTGGTATGATGATTTTGGTGATGAAGGTGAGGAATCTCAGCCAGACAATGAACTGGAAGAAGCATCCAAAAAGGCTCCTAACCGGTATGTGCAGATGAACCAACCGAAAGAGCAGATTTTAGGTAATAAGAGTGATGGTGTGTAGACTAGGAGAAGACTTTCCCAGAATGATGAACAAGTCAACTTCTACCTCATGACTGAAGTAGAACCTAAAACATTCAATGATGCCAAAAAAAGTCAGAAATGGATGGATGTCATAGAAGAAGAGTTGTAGCAGATTGAGAAGAACAAGACTTGGGAATTAGTCCCTAGACCGGAAGACAAGAACATCATTGGCACCAAATGGGTCCACTAGAATAAAATGAATGAAGAAGGTAAAATTGTTAGGCATAAAGCTAGACTTGTGTGCAAGGGTTACTCTCAAGTAGAGGGCATTAATTTTGAAGAAACATTTGTACCAGTATCTAGATTAGAAGAAACTAGAATGTTTCTGGCCTTTTTTGCCTACAAGGGTTATAAAGTATATCAAATGGATGTAAACTCTGTCTTCCTCAGTGGATATTTGGAAGAAGTGTATATGGAGAAACCAGAAGGGTTTTTGTTACATGAGGTGAAACCTTTATGTGCCATGTTGTTAGTATTTTGAGTATTGGGAGTTTTTCCTTGCAATCCATAAAGTTTTCAGGTTTTCAGAGTTATATTCATCCTAAGGTTGAAGTTCTGAGGGTTCAAGGTTTTGCAATTTCAAATTTTCATTATGCAAGATTTTTGCTTATGTTTCCTCGTTACCTTTTTCCACTTAAGTGGAAGGGTCGGTCCATTGTTAGAAAGGGGGCCCCTTTTAAGGTCGTGGCCTAGGTGGGTTATAATATTTTATTGATTTGTCACCTTTTTCCAAAAGTTTTATTTCCCTTTCATTTGTCTGTCAGGATTCGTAATGTTCATGCAAGTTCTTGTTAATCTGATGGTTATCGCTGATTCGCTATTCAAAGGTGCATGAAGGTTACCCTTCATGAAAAAATGACAAAGCACATGTGGAAAAATAAAAATAAAGATTGAGCATCTTAAAAATGATCAGCAGATGTCACTGATTCACAATGAGAAGGTGCACGAAGGTAACCCTTCATGAAACAATGACCGATGAGCTAGCTGTCCGGTGGCAGATGTAGGGGCTATTATGTGGTAGGTTAGGTGGCAAGACAAATAGATGTGCAGATGATGTAGAGGGTGATCTATCAACAGGATGCATAGCTCCAATGGATTTTCAATTAGTCCATTCAATAAAGCAACAGTGTTGATGGAATTCCTAGTTTGTTGAGACACGTGGTGGTTAGAAGGTGTAGCCCGACAAATTTCTTGAGAAAATAAGTGACATACACATGGAGACATTTGGCAGAAGTTTGCAGGTGAATGGATTTACATAAGGGGCCCACTTTGAAGCCTGAGGTAGTTAATGATTGGGCACATTCAAAGATGATCGATGATTGTCGCTGATTCGCAATGTGAAGGTGCATGAAGGTTACCCTTTACAAAACAACAACAAACCACTGGTGATGGCGGTTAAAGTCATTTGTAAAGGCAAACAGTTATGGTGGAGAATAAAGATCGAGTAGTTAGTTGTTGATATGATGGACATCATTGTGTCACAAAGGGAAGTAACACGAAGGTTACCCTTTGCGAACTAGCAACAAAGTGGTGGGATCCATTATAAAGAGGATGACTTAGGTAAGGTAAAGGATGTGCAAGTTTTACATGATCTCACGCCTGTCGCTAAACCACTATGAAGAGAAGCTCGACTATTAAGATTTATGAATTAATTGCCTAAGCATGTGGCTTAATTGACTCTAATCAATGCTCAATTGCCATAATAATACTTACATGAGTTGAATATTTTTGCATGCGTTCAAGGAACCAGTGCACATGGCAAAATTTCTCAGGAAACAAGTAGTTTCTTGCAATTGTTTAACAATTATAGTTTCCTTGGTGTTACTGGGTGTTTGAATTTCCAAAGAGTCTGTTTGAAATTCCACTGAAATAAATATAATTTTGAGATGGCACCATGAAGAGAATTCAAAGGGAAGGTTGATTATGAAGAGATCCATTTGTGATGATTTTCTAGAGAAATTAACTCAATCCACTAATAGTTCAGCTAAAATAAAGGAATTGGTGCCTAAATCTCCCCACTTGAGAATTGGCGATGGTCTATATGATAAAGGGAACTAGTTGAGAGATGCCCAGATAGGAATGGTGGGCTTGGGACTCTTCAAAGTGGGGTTCAACTAGAAAAATTCTCCTACTCCAATTAATAGCATATGGGAGCTAGATGTTGGGAAGCTTATAGTCCCTAGGGTTTTCATGGACGTTGACCTGTTAACCCAAATTGCAAACAATTATGATCCCAATACCAGGACTGTGAGGAATGTAAATGGTGGGTCTTTAATTGAAATAAATGATGATGAGTTCAGGAGAGTTTTTCGACTCAGTGAGGTGTCAAATTATCTAGAACCTATCAATTTTGAAATGTTGGCGAAGGTCTATGAGGCATAGAGAGATCACCTCAGAAATGGACCCTTGAAAGAATTATTTGCCAAAATAGGAGGATTGACAGTAGTAGGCCCAAGCACCATGGAACCTTTTTCCTTAAACTTCTTTACTTTGAGGGCTAAGGGAATGTATTGGTCCTTATGTCAGATTCTTGGGGAAGTTGCGGAAATTACCATGCCAACCCACTATATGCTCATGATAGCATAGATTTTGAACCTATCTCTAGCAGTGACTTTTGATTTTGCACCTAACCTCACTGATTCCATTCATGAGGGAATGAAAGGGATAAATAATTCTAAGGTGGAAAGACCTTTTGTATGGTATTCTCTCCTCATGCACATGTTTTTATTCAAAGGTCCTGAATATTTTGCTAATGAAATGGACCTGCTCAAGGAAAAGGATGGAGAGGAGATGCTTGTTCAGTTATGGAGCACAATTTTGTCTTGGGATAGAGAGGATGCAAGTTACTTAAAGTTTGATAGATGTTTTACATCTAGGCTTAGAATTCTTTTGTGCCCACAAAACCCTAGGATTCCTAAAGCTCTCCTTGAATTCCTTAAGCCTAAAGAGTTTGTTGAAGACATCAAAATTGTACACAATTGGGGTGATATATATTTGTACCCAGTCTCCACTATGTTCAGAGTTTATGGTTTTAGAGGAACTCCATATCTGCTCCCCTATCAAGTCCCTTTGAAGATAGCAATTGCTAAGGTCCTGAGACAAATCAAAGGCCTGCAGGAATTAGAATTGACAAATAAGGGGAAGGGAACAATTTTCCCAATTGTTACCCTAGCACATTAGTTTGTAATCACTAAGGGTGGTTGGACACATTTTGATGATTTCTTTCAGCCATATAGGTTATCTAATGCAGTGGTGAGGTTTGTTGATCCAGAGGATTTATTTAACAATATGTTTAAGAAGAGAGACAAATGTGTAGGTAGGGCCCACCAGTTTCACTTCCCTAAGGACTTAATAAGGAATGAGTTCAATTTAGATGAGCAAGAAATAAGGAAGTAAAAATGGATAGCCTTCAAGAAAACCTTGGATTTCATTCACCATTTTGACAACAACTATGATCCCTTGGTTATCTTTCATCCTTTGGAAGAAAAGATCAAGTTTTTGGTAGTTTATTTTGAGGATTTAATGCAAACTTTGAAGGAGAAGAAGGAGGTTGTGATGAAAGCTAATCCTAAAAAGGATAACCTAGTTTTAGCCAAGCTTGCCTATGTCAAGGTGATTCCCTGGGTGAATATGTAATGCATAAAAGGTCAAAATATAGTGTACTAATGCCGATAAGAGGTGAGTCTTCTATGGGAGGGAGTAACCTAGAGTAATGATCATGCTACCTTAGTCATGTGGTCATTAAGAAGGGAGGGTAGCAAAAATAGGAAAGACTCCTCAAAGTCTAGCTATTCTGGAGGCATGATTGTGAAGAGGGTGAATGAAACAGGGGTGGTGGAAGCTGCTAGTACAATTTTGGAATCCACAAAATTCAATATGGTTGTAGCTAAGAAAGAGTCCAAGGAAAAGGTTGATCTCCAGGTAAAGTTGGAGCTAATCCTAAAAGCCTATAATGAAGCTAAAATTGAAATAGCTCAAAAGGATAGTACAATTGCAAAATTGAAGAACCAAATAGCAAGGAAACATCAGAAAGGTGAATCTTCTACCTTGATGATTGCTTCCTCTCCAGCCAAACCTCCATCTAATATTCCAATCATTGAGTTTCCCCCTTCCCCTATGACTCCCAGTTTCCAATCTATTGAGACTATCCAAGATGAAATGGAAAAATTGAAGCACACTCAGGCCATTTTTGCAAGTAAATATTGTTGGAAATGTGCCTCAAATTCACTTGACAGTTTCAGGATGATCGGACTAGCCTAAACCGATGAAGCAGCAGAGTGATACCTCTTGGTTGTTGATCATTTTCTGATCAGTGTGACTTAGATCGATGTCTTCATATGTTGGCAAATGCACACTCCAATGAGAAATTGTAGGTGATTGAAGGTATTGTCATTGATGGCAACCTTGCAATCATGTGATACCGACAGACAAACAAAAGCACTGGTACTGGTAGACTCTACATTGGCATACACAACATCGGTAGTGAAAAGGAAGAATACTGACATACTGGCTGACAAAAATTTTGTATTAATATATTTTGTAATTAATTGTAAAATCTTTTGTAAGCCAACATGGCTGATTGTAATATGACTCATATATGTATGAGATCATTATAGATCATTTGTAGACAAGTGATAGGATACGAAGTATGAAAAAGTAATAATAGACCTAATATGCAAATTATTGGTTAAGTGTTAATGTTGTAGCAGAGCTTAAACCGGTATTGAATCTGGCATAGTAGATGCTTATCTGAAGCAGTACAAGACATTGGATTAGTATAATCCACTTTTGTAAGTCATTGTGACTTCTTTTGTAATTGAGCAGTGAGTTCTAGGCACTTGGCCATCCTGCATGTGCAGGCCCCTATTGTAAGAGTAACATTCCCTTATTGGCCCATAAGAGAATATTGTGGGTCACAAATCCCACTGAGGTTTTTCCCACACTGGGTTTCCTCATTAAAATACTATGTTATGGTGTGCTTCTCATGTTGTTTTTATTGTTCTTATTTACTGCATTATTTCTGGTTTACTGGTACTCAGTTTTAATATGCTTTTCATGTTTTAAATCAAGTAATTTGATATACCAGTTAGATATTGATTCACCCCCCCTCTCAATATCTTTGGGAATCCTAACAATTGGTATCAGAGCCTGGTCCTCTATTTTCAAAATCCTATCAACTTGAGGAAGATCTTATCACCAGTAGAGATGCAAAACCCAAGAAAGCAATTGGAAACAACTCTTACAGACTATGATGCAGAAAAAGTGAAGAATATCAAACTTGAGGATGATCTGAAGGATGCTCAGGATATTATTCAAGCACTTCAAGAGAATTTTACTATTGCAAGGAACAAGAGGAGAGAACTTTGTGAAAAGATGCAGAATGAGGAAAATGAAAAGGAAACTCTTAATGATTTGGTAAACAAGCTAAGACAAGAAATCAGTACAATGAAGAATGAGATGCAGGATATGACTATGAGATTTTGTAAAGAAATTGAAGATAGAAAGAAGAATGAAGAAGACTTGGTTAGAAGACTAAATGATGCTGGAAATGAAAACACACAACTCAATCATGAAAATGATATGTTAAAGACAGATCTAATACACACACAAAATGATAGAACTGAACTCATAAGATAGAAAGGAATCTTGGAGAATGAACTGACTGTTGCAAATCAACACAAAGAGAAATTCAAGAAAAGTTATGATAACTTGGTGACATGCTGAAGAATTAGAAACCTAATGGTGATATAAATGGCCTTGGCTTTGAAGTTGGTGAAAGCTTTGGTACTGCAAACAATCATGATCATAGAAAACCGGTAAGACAACCTACTAATTACAAATTTAATGGAAAATGCTTTAACTGTAACAAGTATGGTCATAGAGAAAATCTGTGTAGATCTAGAAATCATCAGAATATTAATACACCCACTGGTCAATGTTCTAAATGCAATAAAGTTGGTTATAATTCAGAAAATTGCAGAATGAATGTAAGATGTTATATTTGTGGAAGATTTGGACATGTATCTAATCAATGCAGAACACATACCGGCATAGGATATGGGAAAACTATTCATAAGAACAATGTGACTTGTTATGCCTGTAACAAAATTGGACATATTGCAAAATTTTGTAGAAGTATGGCATCATCGGCAAATACCAAAGGTCCTAGTTTGAAAGGTAAAGAAAAGGTTGAAGAGGTAAAGAAAGAATTCTCAAAACAACAGAATAGAAAGTCAGATTAGAATGTTGATGGGAATACTCCTCCACCGGCAGGAGACTCTTCATCTAACTGAAGGAAAATATTTTGGGGGTTTAGCAACAAAATGAAAAACATGCTATTATTCCCTTGGTTGATGGTGAGAAGTTGAAATTACTTCTATACCGACAGATGAGTTAAGTTGTGACTTAACCGGTGAGCATTAAATGTGGTAGTTAGAGAAAATAACATTATAAAGAAAATTTTTTGGCTCCTTTTTCATTCACCGAGCATTCAAATCTTCGAGAGCACAAAAATTCCCGAGCGAAGGCATTCTAAGCGAAGAAGTAAAGCAATCCATCAAAGGATTCATCCTTAAGGTAGATTGAGGTATTTATAGCTATGGCATCTTCATCCACTCCTGAATTTATTGCAAACCCTACTATTGTTGAAGTTGTTAAGTGCCCTAGACCCGTATTTCAACTGGTTCCCAAAATCGCAAAGAAAGATGATAGCATAGGTGCATTTTCTCATATTCCTAAGGGAGTAGTATATGTTGAAGACCCTAGGATTGATATACATTGTCATTTTGAGGAATTAGGTGATGATGAGATCAAGAATATGTATAAGACTGTGATTTGTGATGAGTCTAGAAATGTCAAGCCGGAACACAAAATAGTGGAAACCCTAGGTTTTGCTGAAATTCTTAGTATCCCGGATTTTCCCAAGGATATCATAAGGATTGTGTTAAGCAGAGTACATGGTGAATTTTTTTGGTTATATTCAATTCATAAAATCACAAAAGAAGTGGTAAAAGCTGTAATAGGGTTACCTTCCATTGGTAACAGACCTAGAAAAACAAAGAAGGTCTCAAATGACACAGTGATAAACCTAACCAGTGCAACTTTTGATAAAAGGTCTCTAAGGGTGAACGATGTAAGAGACATAAATGTCAGATTTATCAGTATGATCTTAGGTTATAAGGCTACACATGAAAATAGGTTGAACTCAATTTCTAGCCTATGTATCAAAAGTACCTATGATATGGTTAACGATAATGCAAGGATAGATGTATGTGAATGGCTCAAAGATGAGTTGATAGACAATCTAGGAAAGATTAAAAGAGATAAGAAAGGAACATTCAAATTTGGAAATTTGCTTGTTTGTCTAATGTTGTACATAACAAAACAAGTACCCAGTATTGGTGCAAGAGATTTTGGTTTTGACTTTCCGGTAGGAAAATAACTGTTGGATCTATTGAACAATATGGGAGAAAACTAAGAGAAAAACCTAAATGAACATTTTCAAGCATTGAAGACTCGAATGAAAACTAGAGTAAGACTATCACAAGCTATTATGGATAAATATTAGAAGGAAATTTTTTTTTTGATCAAGAAAGATGAAATATGGATGGAGGCAGTTGTCCCTAGAACTATCTAGGTAACTGAAATGGGCTATAAAATAGATGACAATATCATTGAAACTTATGTAAAAGCCCTCCTTGAAGCACCCAAGGAACCTACTGAGGAAGTTTTTGGAAATGTTGAAACAACAGAAAGTGGAATTCAATGAAGGAAAAGGGTTAATAAGGTTGAAGCAACCGTAAGGAAAGGAACCCGACAGGATAAAGCAATCAAGGAAGATGTTTTGAGACAAACTAGTATAAATGAAAGTGAGTTGGAAGCACCTCAACTAGAAACTCATCTTTCACCAATTGGAACTTCTTCTGAGAGTGATATACTGACAGTATTTAAAAGGGTAGAAAGCAAAAGAAAACCCACACTGGTACCCTCTCCTACACCAAAAAGAACCAGACAAAAACAATAGGTAGTAAGGCCCCCAACAAATAAAATGACTCCTAAGAAGAAGAAGGTAAAACAAGATATTTCTCCAATAGACAAACTTCTTAGTGAAATTACAGAGGATGGTAAGCTAAAGAATATTAACAAAATATATAATACACTATCAGCTGATGATAAGGAAAGCATAGAGAACAGTGTAATTTTAAACTTAGTAATATACATGAAATTTTTGATGGAAGTTGTTGATGAAATTCCAAATGATTTGTATAGGAGACTTGAAGCTATAAGGCTAGCAATCGTTGAGATGGACAAGAAAATTGAGATTGAAAAACTACTTGCAGTACATCCAGTTAACTCAACTGATGAAATAGATAAACTAATCAGTGAAGAAAACCAGACAGTATTCTCTACTGCTCACCGGCATGTAGCACTGATGGCAGGTAGAGTAAAGGAAATCTCTGACGAAACAATAGGTGCATGGGGTATATTCTTTGCGGAAAAAGAAAAATAGGAAGAATTACTCAGACCAAAGACTATTAAAGTATATCAAAAGGATAGAGATAAGGGTAAAGGTAAGGTAGGTGGACCTCCGAGCCTTAAAACAACTGACAATATTCCCCCACCTCTTTCCAATATTCCACTAGTAGATACTACTGACAGTCAACCGGCCACAAAGAGTATGAAGACTCCACTAGAGGATACAAATCCTGAGTCTGAAATTTTGTATACTAAGAATGTAGACACTCAAGAAGTAAATGTTGTGGTTGACAGAGAAACCACTGAAGATAAGGAGGAAGATGTGACTACTGAGTCACCGACTACAGAGGTTAAGATAAGTATAGAAAAACCTACACAGGCAAAACAACCGGCTGAGGATACCACTGAGAAACTGGTAGAAACAACTAAAAAACCATCTGAAGAACTGGTAGAAGAGAGTTCAGAGGTACAAACTGAGACTACATCTGAGAAACTGGTAGTTGAAAGCATAGAGAAACCAAAATAGATACAGGTTGAAGCACAGGTTCAGACAGAGAGTGCCACCAGCCCAAACTGAAAAGCATAAACCTTTGTTTATAGAAATGCAAACATAGACTGACCTACCAGAGGTCAAATCAAGTAAGGCAATTACCACAACCAATAGCATGAAGTTATTGTAAAGACTGTTGGACAAACATCTGGTACATCTATGGCAGAATTTAGACCTACAAATATAACAAAGGTCTTATTGGATTCAATAAAGAAGATCACAAAATGTAATGCACAAGCCTATAAGGCTATTGATGATACAATTCCAATTCTTAAATTGATAGCACCAAAGTGTATTGTTGATAATAAGGATTCTTTAGGTAAACTAGACACATTGTCTAAGTTCATCTTTGACAACATATTGACTGTTGACCAAATAAATGAGGATACATTTAAGGAAATAATGATTAAAGAAAAAGATAAATTCTTTGAGGAAATTGTGAAGAAGAACAAAGAGAAAATGGATACCCTATTACCGAAACTTGGAGAAATAATTTTTGACTTCAAGAAATTGTACAAGGACACTTGTAAGACAAATATCTTAACAGAAGACCTGGACAAGGAAATCAACAAAGCACAAGATAAGATTAACAATATTGTTGACAATCTGATAGGATCATCGAATTCATTTTTGGAGATAGAAAAGAAGATTGCAGAGCTAGAAGAGAAAATCAAGAAGTTAGAGAATGATAAACAGAGAATAAAGGATAAAGCAAAGGACTTGAAATGTAGACTTGATCCAAGACTAGAATACCTCATTTCTTTGAGAAAAGAAATATCTGAGGCTCTAGTTCCTGGACTAAAGACACCAGAAGAGAAAATGAACATACTCACCGGTACAGTGCTGAGAACACAAGAGGCAATAAAAGAAAACAAAACATTCAATAATGGTATAAATTTGATTTTGACAGATATCTTTTAGATTGTAACCCACTGGTTACAAGAATCCAGGCAGGACTCCACTGACATCGAATGACAACCTTTGTCATTTATGTCAAATGGGGAGTAGTGTGATGAGGAAAATGGTCAGAAGGAAGTAGATATTATCTGCTCAGGGGAAGCACACATTTTTGGACTTCAATTTTCGGATGCACTCTTGAATTTTTCTCATGAGTGTTGCCATCAATGCGAAAGGGGGAGGTTGTTGGCAAATGCACACTCCAATGAGAAATTGTAGGTGATTGAAGGTATTGTCATTGATGACAACCTTGCAATCATGTGATACCAACAAGAAGACACAAACATCAACATCGACCGACTCTACACTGGCAATAAAAAGGAAGAATACCGACATCCTGGTCGACAAAAAATTTGTATTAATATATTTTGTAATTAATTGTAAAATCTTTTATAAGCCAACATGGCAGATTGTAATATGCCTCATATATGTATGAGATCATTGTAGATCATTTTGTAGAAAAGAGATAGGATGCAAAGTATGAAAAAGTAATAGCAGACCTAATATGCGAATTATTGGTTAAGGGTTTATGTTGTAGAAGAGCTTAAACTGGTACTGAATCTAGCATAGCAGATGCTAATCTGAAGTAGTACAAGATATTGGATTAGTATAATCCACTTTTGTAAGTTAGTGTGACTTCTTTTGTAATTGTGCAGTGAGCTCTAAGCACTTGGCCTTCCTGCATGTGCAGGCCGCTATTGTAAGAGTAATATTCCCTTATTGGCCAGTAAGCGAATATTGTGGGTCACAAATCCCATCGAGGTTTTTCCCACACTAGGTTTCCTCAATAAAATACTATGTTATGGTGTGCTTCTCATGTTGTTGTTATTGTTCTTATCTACTGCATTATTTTTGTTTTACCGATACTTAGTTTTAATATGCTTTTCATGTTTTAAATCAAGTAATTTGATATACTGGTTAGATACTGATTCACCCCCCCTCTCAGTATCTTTGGGAATCCTAACATCATATCTATGGGTATCAGAGTAGTTGTTTCCTTGTTATGCTAATGACCGATGGTTTTGGTCTCAAGCGGATGGATTCACCTTAGGAACCATTAGGAGATCAAAAGTTCATGCTTTTCTTTATGCCAAAACCTGATGAGGTCGTCTTTGGCGATCAGGTTGCATATCGGCAATTGGGTTGACATTCTGAATGTCATGTCAATGTCCCGATGAGACCACCTTATGTTATTGGGCTATCAATGCATATCATCATAGCAGTTATGAGAAAGTTCTGATGTCCTGATGAGGTGCATGCTCTTGGTATCAGAGATCGGGATAGCCTTTCTGTATTGGTCCCGATGGGTTGATGTGTTTGTCTCTTAGTCATCAAAGATCAGAGTAGCAGTCTACATGTCCAGTTGATGACCCAATGAAGTCACCTTTGGTGATCGAGTATCATTGGGTGATCGACTTTATCAATTAAGAGTTATACCGATGGCCGATGGCATGAGGATCAACTGTGGGTGTGCGATTTGACCGGGTTCTAAAAGGTAAACACTCAGACACTAAGTATGAGACCACCATTGTAAATGAATATGAACCGACCTAATTCTCGGCTGCATGTGGGATAATTTATTTTCCATGATTGCAGACCGATAGAAACAATTCAACTTCCCAACCGTCTCAGATAGATGTAACGGCCAACCAGTTTGGTATTTGAAGCCGAATGTAAACCAAATGGGTGAAAACAAGTCATGATAGCCAATGAGCATTCTAGAACTATTACGTGATCCAAGTGTTGAATGTTAATCTAGAATGATTGTATGACAGAGTGAAGGAAGTCTGCAGATTAGACTTTATTGTATTGTTTTTGACACACTGTTAATAAAGGGAATTATCTGTTGGTGGTGGTTTTTTCTCCCGAAAGGGTTTTCCCACGATTAACTTTGTGTGTTCTCTCTTTGTGTTTTGTTTAATTATTTTGTTTAATTGTGTATGCCCTTTGTTTGTGCCATATTGTGTAAAAGGTTAAAAATTTGCAAACACTATTTATTTTCCCCTGTAAATTGACATTAAGGGAAGCAAATTTCCACACTAGCTTTCCTATCAAATATGAGGAGAAGATCAGGGGCATACTTTTGATGTTTGCTAACATAGTCGGGGCTTCCATTGTGTATATATATATGAAAAGAGTTTTGAGCATGTTGACAACTTTGAAGGAGGACAGTACTATTCTAGAGCCAATTTTGAATAAATGGATGGCTAGGGAGGTTGATTTAGAACTCATGTTCTTATCCCAAGAAGATGCTAATGCTATTGTTAAATCTATAGATAGGAATTTGGAATTCATCAAAGCAATAGATATTAGACTAGCTCAACCACAAAAACTAGATTGCAATGATAAGAAATCCTAAAAACATTCAATAGAGGTATGAAGACAAGATAATCAAACCAAATGCAAACCATTACAAATACGATTATCTCCTCCATAATTCTCCATTGTCCTTCTTTCTCCTTCAAATTACTTTGTTTGTAGATCTCACCTACAAATGCAAAAGCATAGTATGAAAGCAAGATTGACAAGATGAAATGGCAGCGTAAGGATACTAGAAGTGTGATTGATCCTTTGAAAATGTGATTAGCTCTTTTTTTGAAGAAAATCATCCAATTTATAGACAAATTGGAGAGATGACAAGATTAGCATGAAGAGATTTGAAAGGAAATTTCAAATCAAGAATGACAAATATGACAAATTATGACAAGATTGACATTTTCTATGCAGGATTGATTGATTGACAAAATTATGACAAATTTGACATGCAAGATTGATTGATTGCCAAATTATGACAAAATTGAAATGCCATTCCCATGAAATTAGGGGAAATATTAGAAAAATTGAAGAAAATAGGAGAAATAGAAAATTAGGAATTAGGAAAAATTAGTAAATTGGAAAATCGAGGAAAAAGATGAAATAGAAATTAGGTGAATTAATTAATAGGTTTTCATCCATTAATTAATTCATGAAAAAGACCTAGGACTAAATAAATAGATTTATTTAACCCACAAAGAAGAAGAAAAGGATTAAATGATCAAATCATAAAACCCTAGAAATAAGAGGACAAGGAATTAGGTCAAGACAACAAGAAATTAATGTTGATTTGATCATGATTTTGATTGACAAAGGACCAATGCTGATAAACGATTAAGATTGGTTGACAAATTGACCAAGATTGACAAAGAGATCAAATTGATAGGCACCAATTGACGAGGAACAATGACTAATTGATCAAAATTGACATGATTGAAAAGGACAATGATCAATGACAAATCGATCACAAAATGACAAGATTGACAAGAGGACAAGGATCGATGACGAATCGATCGCAAGATGACAAGATTGACAAGAATGAGGATCGATGATGAATCGATCGCAAGATGACAAGATTGACAAGAGGACAAAACCCTAATTCTATCATCGATTAGGATTGATGATGTTCAAAATGAAATCAAATTGACGATGTCCAAAATATGACAAATGAGCACGCAAATTGATACGACAGGATAAGATCGACCAAAATCATGACTGAAGATTGTTATCGACAAGACCAAATTCGAAAGTGAGAAAAATGAGGAATGTAGAAGGACTTGATGCTCACAAATGATAAAGACCAAGTGCACAATATAGAAGGACTTGATGCTCGCAAATGATAAAGACCAAGTGCGCAATATAGAGGAAATGTTAATGTGACGCAAAAATCCTAAAATAAGGCAATGCGCAGATGTTAAAGTATGACTCCGCAAGCGTTGACCATTTTTAGATGTCTACATTTTGCCCCTCTTTGAGACAATGTGATTCTAAGCGTTGTTTCAAAGAAAAATAATGAAAATTCCCTAGACAATAACAATGACATATGCATGCCCCCTCGAGGAATTGGCCGGAAAGATCCAAAAAAGAGGCCAATTAGTCGATAAGAATAATAGAAAATGATAGGTTCGAACAGATCAAGAATTGAAGGTCGTATGCACAAATTACAAGCAATAAAAGGCACAAAAGACTGCGACCAGCATAAGATGGAGAGCATGCACGTCCATCTAGGCACTGACAAAGATCTATAAATGAGACAAGGAGAAGGAAAAGAGCTCATTTGCACTAGCCGAAGTGGAGGAATTGTTGCTCTGGAAAAGGACCCTTGCATAGAGATGGCGAACATTCCAATCGTAGATCACCTTGGGGAATGTGTACACACCTACAGATGACCGAATGACATGGGAGAAGTGGTATGTATCTCAAAAATCCATGTTGTCAATTTCATGAATTTTGCTTGATTGCAGGATATTGCAGGGCCCACAGGGAATGGAAAAAAGGACATTTGCGCCTGTGTGGGCACATTCTGCGCCTATGTGAGGATGTTATATGCCTGTGTAGGGTACACAGGTGCAACTTGATGCTGCACAGGCATAGGATAGGGTACACAGGTATAGTTGTGCACTTAGGACCCTAATTTTACTGAAAATAGTGCACGGATGATCCTGAAAAGAGGGATAAGGGTAGAATAGGTCAAAATAGATAAGAAACACCCTGATTGGTGCATGAAACAAGGAAATGCAGCCCTTAGGAGAAAACCCTAAAACTGACAAAGTGTGCCCCAATTGTGATGCAGAGTCAACAGTATCCATTGATTACATGGGAAAATAGACCCGACTGCTTCATGTTGCGACATAGACTCAGGAGTACGGACAGAGATACATTAGTAGGACTTGGATTATACTATATTACATTCATGCACAAGATTAGGGCAGACACAAGACTACTTACCACATTGGTAGAGTGATGGCATTCAAAGACTTCTTCTTTCCATCTACCGACTGGAGAGGCGGTTGTGACACTAGATGACGTGTGGCGTATCCTCCGCATTCCGATTTATGGGGAGATGGTGGTGTACGACCCATCAATAGGGAGAGATGCTTTGTACAGATTATTGGAGTGCGATGTAGATGACCTTGATATCGTAGAGAGGGAGATTGGCTGGGAGACCATGGCATCAGAGTATGATCAGCGATATGTGGTGATAGCAGTGGTTATAGCATGCATATTAGTAGGGGACAGACGAGGACATGGATTCCCTATTGGATGGGGAAGAGTGTTAGAGTAGATGGTGATAGAGGGTATTGTATATGCATGGGGACCATGTGTGCTTGCTATGCTATTTTTTCAGCTACATCAGATAGCATATTAGGGGGTGCAGACTTTGAGCTGTGGGGTCACACTGTTACAGGTATGGGAATTTGAGCACATAGCCATATGTCGACTGATTGCAGAGAGACAGGTAGTACCACATTGACCGTATATGTATTGTTATGGGGGTACACTGAGATAGGGTCCTTTTAGATACATATTGCATTGGCGACATGAGCTAGACAGATTGAGAGAATTCACATTGAGGCCATATCAGGATTGCCCTGGATGGTTAGATGATAGTGATAAGCTATCGTATTGTAGATAGGAGAGATACCTGATTGGGCGACCAGTGAATCACCAGAGAGTGATTGAGATGTATCTTCCAGAGAGAGTCAGATGATAGTTTGGAGAGAGGTAGGATGTACCAAGAGGGACTGCAAACTTTGCCCGATCTCACAAAGAGACGAGTCAGTGGGGGAGGATGATTCAGCCACACATAGCATACACCAACTTCACACAGCTACAACAGAGATAGTGGGATTGGAGATCAGATGTTATGGATGTCGGGACAACAGAGGAGTATGAGCGATGGTTTGCATGATGACAGCCTATGCCATTGATAGATCCTGATATTCTGGTATCTAAGAGACAGGAGGACTTCCCACTCACTAGAGAGGAGGGAGATGATGAGGACAAAGATGAGGATGAGGGAGATGATGAGGATGGAGGGGATGATGAGGACAGAGGGGATGATGAGGA
Source organism: Cryptomeria japonica (assembly GCF_030272615.1). Taxonomy (NCBI): domain Eukaryota; kingdom Viridiplantae; phylum Streptophyta; class Pinopsida; order Cupressales; family Cupressaceae; genus Cryptomeria; species Cryptomeria japonica. The sequence goes on from NC_081412.1 coordinate 288,668,269, forward strand.
TGGAGAGGATGATGAGGATGGAGATGAGGACGAGGAGGATGAGCCAGATCCAGCTGATCAAGAGTCATTGTAGGATATACCCATAGAGTTAGAGATAGCTAGCATAGAGGAGATGGAGATATGTAGGGCCACCATAGCGAGTCAGCATGATCACATTGTGACATTAGAGAGATAGAATGCTATGTTGAGGATAGAGTAGGATCACTTCAGAGCAGAGATAGCCAGACTAATAGCGACTTGAGATATAGCAATAGCCCAGGCACAAGAAGCAGAGAAGAGAGTGACTGAGTATATTGGGTCGATTAGGGTTGCTAGTGCACGTGAGATGGCATAGATGTTGGTAGAGACCAGAGATGAGATATGCCATTGGAGGACACTATATGAGAGTGCAGTTCCAGCAGAGTAGAGAGCAGCATCATATCAGTCATGGTCAAGGATAGAGAGCAAGCCACGCTCTTGGAGGTCAGTGAGTAGCATGGGGGTGAGTGGACCTAGAAGACCACCAAAGCCAGGACCCAGGGCAGGAGGGACATCATCCTTGAGACATGGTAGGGATGAGGAGGACAGAGGGAGCACCCAGTGATAGAGGCACGTGCTCCTTATGATAGAGACATATATAGTTTGACATTATGTACTCAGCCTATGGGCCATACTTAGGACAGACAGTCCAATTTTGTACTCCGATATTATTTTGATATATGATATGATATGCAGCTATATGATGGAATGCAATGTGTTATGGCTGATGTGTACTTTCCATGTATGGATGGCTTATGCACTATTTATGTACCATTGTGGAACATGTATGAATATATTTTATGTGTTTTTGATGCATTTATAATATGAAATGGATAAAATGCTTGATATGGGCTTGATATAATGCAAACGTACTAACCAATGAATGTAGGATGCAGCTTATGTTTTTTTTTGTGGAGATCGGAGAACTAGATCGAACTGACTACCCAAATTGATGAAAGAAATGTTAGTAAGAAGAAATGAGACAGAGGACAGTTAGAGATGAAGAAAAACTTGCTTTCACCAATGCACAAAAGTAGGTGAGAACCTTTATTTAATGTAGCAAAGCGGATGCAAAGCATCATGGCATTGAAGGCCAAAGCTAAAATGCAACCCCTTTTGCAAAAGAAAGACACATCGCACACAAGGAATGAGTGAATCATCCTAGGGTGCATACATCAAGGGTCAAGGTATGTGCGGCGTTCACAAAGTGAACGTACTTATCACAGACACCCAATGATATAGTTGCCCCAGTTTGTGACAAACATTCCACAAATAGCAAACACAACAAAGAAAAGAAAAAGGGACCATGAACCATCTCGGTTAGTCTAAATCACTCAGTGACATCCTCAAGCAACATAGGAACATGATCGAAGCCAAAGATAAATCAGTAAAAAGATAAGACTCACAAATTTGACCAAGTCAAACAAACATTCTGATCGTCATTGTCAAAAGTGGAACACAAGAATGATCATGCTGTCTGGTTCCAGGGAATGCGGTACCTCGTCTAAGACAAGACATAGTCTGGTTTCGAGTATACCACACCCTGTATAAGACCCATGATAATAATGACAAGGACAAATGATATTGATGTTGATTGATTGATATGACAATTTTGATCAGTTTGAATGTCTAGTTTGATTGAAAAATTCATCTATTAACGAATGATTTTAGTAAAGTGCAGTGTTGTAACATGTTATCTGTTTGTTGTCTACACAAATGTTTGATCGATTGTCATTGGATGTATGCTCAGTGATCTGTCTATGCACAGAGGGTACCATTTATTGACAAAATGCAAAATGCTAAAGGAATTGTTTTTGGATTTTGATGTTTTGAAATTTTTTTTGTTCGTTTTTCAGGGCTTTATTTGACTTTTTAGGGATTTTTTCAGGACATTATTTGATTTTTAGGGATTTTTTAGGACATTTATTTGATTTTTTTAGGGATTTTTTTTTTCAGGACATTTATTTGATTATTTCAAGACATTTATTCAATTTTTTTGATTATTTCGGGACACTTTTCAATTTTTTTTTTTTTTTATTTCAGGACATTTTTCAATTTTTATGATTTTGCCCCCAGTGTCTAGTAAGGCAAGGAATATGACAGGTGAATAAATAGGCTTTCTAAAATGTTGGTGGATAGAGGGAAGACAAAGGATTTTTATCATGGAGACAATACAAATGCAATTTTCAAGGGCTATTGCGTGATGGGACAAGAGACTCGATATGACAATGCAAAGCAGTGACATGGCATGAGGGACATGTCAAGAGGTTTTCAAAATTTATGTTTTGCATTTCACGTCCTTATGTCAGATCAAGATCAAGGGACAGAAAGAGTGTATGGATAGTGATAAGATATGGATAGGATAAGAAAGACCAAGAATGGATAAGGGACATGGACTAAAGGTCAGGATTGGCTAAGGGATAGTGGCAAAAAGTTGCAATGAGACAGGGAATATGGATGAAAGGTTGTAATAAGAAAATGGATAAAGACCAAAAGCTATGATAGACTTAAAGCTGCAAACAAGATGCCTGATGCTCATGATGATTCTCAGCCTTGTCAAGATCAAAGGTGGAAAGGGAAACTGGACATGAGGGACAATAGGACAATGGAGGGTAATGACGGGGGTTCGATAGGATAATGGAACAATGAAGGACAAAAGGATATGATAGGATAAAACCTGTCCCCAAGTACGGTATGCAAGAAGCTCATAGATTACACATGATGCCTATTTTCCAGGTTTTCATCACGGTACTTGCCCAAGGCACTTGTTTGCCAGGTTTTCACCAGTGGACGAATTATTTTTGCTTTACTTTTTTTCTTTTTTCTTTTTTTTTTTAACTTTTTTTTTTGTATTTTGACTTTTTCAAGAGAAGATGGACACATGATAGGGGATGAAAGAAGGACTCAAGAATCTCATTTTTTTGGATAGTAGCCTTGAAAAAAAATGGACCATGACCTTTAAAAGTATTCTCAAAGACGTTGGTAGGATAAGGACATGGAAAATGAGATGAACCTAAGGCAAGGATTTATGCAAAGGATTGGACCAGAGGGATGGAAGGATGGAAAATATGCATTGGATAATGGATAGGGTATTGGAAGTATTGGGCTTCACTGGATGGAAATGAAGGCAAGATTGACATTTGCACACACCTTGAGGGGTGGTGGATTGATGGAGAAAAAATGGATCTCGGATTGTGAGATTTGGATGGAGGAATAGCTTGGGATTTTGGGACATAAGGGCCCAAAATGGATGAAGAAGGCGGTGGAGGAACAAATTTGAGAGGTTTGGATGGAGGAATAGCAATTTTGGATGCCAAGTTGGATGTTTCTTTAGGCTTTTGTGCTTCAAGGAGTTGCTTAGGGATCCACATGGTTTTTGATTTTTCATGCTTTTGTGGTTTCTTGGAGTGCATTGCTTGTGCAAGGGATTTAGGAACCCATATATATTTTGACTTTTCTTTATTTTGCTTAGTGGGCCTTTGTGGCCTTTTGTATATATTTTTTTCTTTATAGATCATATTGTTCTTTGTTTTGACATGTCGATTATATTGGACATGTTGATCCTTGAATACATGTGGATTTCTAGACTTACAACTTTTATGCTTGGCATCCAAATTGCTTGGAGGGGGAAAGGAATGCATGGATGGATAGGAATGAAGTGGAGTTCTTTTGGATGAGTGGAAGGTTCTCAAAGATGTCTACCTTTGCTGACCTTACATAGATGATGAAGGGATATAAGGACCTAAGATGGATGGAAGGGATGATGGGGAAGGGGTATGTTTTGATTTTGATGGAGGGATACCAACTTCTTGAGAGTGAGTTGTGTAGACATGACCCTTAATATTTTCTTTAACATGAAGGGATGCTTGCTTATGGAGATCTAGTCCTTTTCCTTTATGAATATCTTGACTTGTAGGATACTCTATTCTTTGGGAAGAAGACACGAGTCCATTATGAGGTGGATATGATATGAGAGAAATAATGAGATCATGAAGTGGATCGGATTGCACCAAAGTGGAAGAACCCATTATGCATGTCGAGGGTTCATGAACATCTTGCACTGACACGTTAGAATCATGAGGGGGATTAGGATCATGAGGGGGGCTAGGATTGTGTAGTAGATATGGTTCAATGATAGGCTCTTCAAGAGATGGAATGGGAGAAATAATGGGATCATCAAAAGAAATGAGACCTTGGACTGGATATGCTGGATTAGGACATGGAGATGGAGGAACAAGTGGATCTTGTGGAGGATCTGAAGGAATGATAGGGTCTTGTGTTGGAAATGAATTTGGAAGGATACTTTGATCTTGACAAGGAGGAAGATCATTGGAATCCTCTTTAAAGGTGCTTTGCTCTTGACTTTTAATGGGATCATCGGAAAGGATGGAAGGGATATCTTGATCTTTCTTAGGAAGTGAAATGTCAATAGGATTTGAAAGGATATTGTGTTCTTGGATAGAATTGATAGGAATAAATGAATCATTGTGAGTGTTTGGGGAAATGGGATCTTGGTCAACAATTGGACGGGATGATAAGGTTTTAGGATCTTGATCTTGATCTGTTTTAAGACATGTTTCTTCATGCTCTAAATTATCCTCTTGAGATGAGGTTGGACTTTGGATATGCATGGAGGATTCTGACAAGGAATCAATGTTTTGGCATGAAGGAAATGCACTTTGAACATTTGTGATGGATTCTGGCAGGGAATCAATGCTTGAACATGAGGAAGAGGGACTTCAAATGGGGTCCTCTAAAATAGGTAATGGCAATAAAGTGCATGGTGGCATTGGGTCTTGTATTTCTGAAACATGACAAGGATGGGCATCATGAATTGGACTATCTTGGTAATCAATTATGGATAGCCCTTGGATAATTTGATCCTTGGGTGTATTGTTTGATGAGGACAAAATGGAAGGTTTTTGTGAAACTTCTAAAGGTGTAGGGATAGATGCCACTGGAGAGTCAATTTGTTTGTGGGGGGATGAGGCATTGCTAGACATAAGTGTATTATCTTGATCTTCCTCAAAGAACTCACTTGGTAATTTCCTTAAGATCCTTGCAATAAGGCCACCTTTCTTTCAAGGTTTTGACATGGTTGTATCTGGAATTTGAACTTGCTTGGAAAGAATTTGGTTCTGGTCTGATGTCATGTTTTGATTTTGAACTAGATGTTGATGAAATTGGTTTGACATGTTCAAAATTTGGCTTGGTGTGTGCTGCAACCTTTGTTTTTGAATGTTTGGTTGTGGTTGTTGACATTGATATGTTGATTGAACTTGTTGATATTCCACCATTAGTTGAACTATTTGTGGACATTGTATAGTTGGTTGGACATATTGTTGAAATTGGACCACTGGTTGTGTTGGTTGAATATGTTGGACAATTGGTTGTGATGGTTGAAAATCTGATTGATAGTAAACACCTTGTTCTTGTTGTGAAGGCACATAATGTTGTTGTCTCTTTTCTTCAAATTGTTTCATCATCTCTATTTGTGAGAGGAGAGCTGGTATGTCTGATCGTTAGATAAGAGATCTTACATCAATTGGCTCAATTTTTGGATTTTGACCTAGAAATTTTTGAAACATTTTGGACATTTGTGACCTATTCTTCTCAATGTTTTTCACTTTTTGTTCCAAAATCTCCTTTTCTTGAGCTAGTTTCTCCTCTAGTTTTTGTATTTGGACATTTGAATCATCATGATAAGTTTGATCCAAGTTATGAGACATGTAGAGATTGGATTGACATGATTGATTGCTCAATTGTGATGACGTGGCTTCGTAAGAAGGTTGAGACCTCATTTCAACAAACATGTCACTATGCAATGCAACTAATGGGATTGACAAATGCAACCTAAAAGGATGACAATGCAACTTAATGTTTTTGTACCTTTTGAATTTTTGGAGACAAACTTTTGAAATGCAAAGCTAAAGACACAATCTTAGGAAGTTAGAATGAAGACAAGACCTTAAAGGACAAAGGATCAAATGACAATAGAACAAATTGACAATGTCTCACCTATATGCTTGGATACTAAGCTAGGTTTGACTAAAATTATATTAATGAAAGGACAAATTTTAGCCAAGGTCAAGACTTCTTAACAACAACTTGGGGTATCATCCAAAGTTTTGATTTTCCAAGTTTGACAAATCAAATTTTTGAGACTAAATGCAAGAAGGAAATGATTATGAAAATGACTTAGGATTTGAAAATTATCTAAGGATATGATATGACAAGATGAAGCCAAGATAAGATGACAATACAATAACAAGGATATGCGAAGACCAATGACTTGGAATATGCAAAATGCAACCTAGGCAAGACCTAATTTTATCATGACAAGGATAATGCAGAAATGTCACCTAAATGGAAATCTAACTTGGATATGACAATGAAATGAAAACTTAGGGAAAATGATCTTGGACCTAAGTGCAAAATGAGGAAACTTGCAATGAAAAGGACTAAAATGAAGGGAGATGACAATATGTCCTAGGATCTAAGTTGGACTATGTAAAACCTAGCCTAAAGTGACATGAATGTTGAGACAAAGTTTTTCAATGTGTTTGAAAGCCATGTTCAAATGTTGGATGAATACTTGGACAAATGTGGACCTTTGTTCAGATTGTGTTTTGAGTTGAATGTTGTTAATTTTGAAAACCCAAGTTGATTATGAGCACTTTTGAAAGTTTGTTTTTGATTTAACTTTTGACAATCACAGAAGACAAAATGTTTGTTTGACTTTGACTCAAGACAATCAAGCACATTCACAACAAATCCTATGGCTGGCAAGGACAATATCTGTTGAATCCTCTAACCATAAAATACAACACTTAGCCATATAGGTAGACGCTTGGTAGCACTAGCTCCCCCTTACTGTGCACTCACTTCTCGGGCATACCAAGCTTCGAGTTCAAGGGGCATCACTTCCCAAGAACTTGCTATCTCTAACTAAGGAGTACATGAGAGGTGTCTTCAGCATGCGCATATCACAATGCCTGAGCCAACAGATAGAAGGATTTTGGCCTCTAAAAATAAGAGATTCTAGTAAGGGCATCCATTCGGGTGGGTATTGATCCGACGAATAAATCATCGCAATACCATTCCAACACCCATTGTCTACAACTTTCATTGCATCCACAATTATTTAGAGTGGTTCGGAAGAGGTTATCTTTAGCTTGCCACCACTTAGGGTCATTCTCTCTCACTAATGCCTGTGTGAAGTGCCAGGAAAATCAGGAGGCAGGCCCAATTATAAGGGTTAAAACATGCAATCAAACTAAAAGCAATCAAAGCATGCATGGTGTTCATTAACCTTTAAGAAACTAAATGTGCAACTACTTTAAAAATCACATGCAAGATGTTTTAATAAAAGTCTTTGACCATGTCCTACATAAGATTTGTTAGTAGTTTCATTTTTAGTCTTTGTCACACGTAATGTCAAGGTGTTGCACAAAGAATTAGTACCAAATAAAAGCCAGAATATAAGAACAGAATGAAAACAAAGTAATTTTCAAGTAAAAACATTGGTTTCACCTCTATTTCTGGCCTTACACAGGTGCAGAATGTCTCAACATAGGTGCAGAAAGCCTTGACATAGGCGTAGAATGCCTTGACACAGGCACAAATCTCTTTGACACAGGTGTAGATCTCCTTAACATAGACGCATAAGTGTCCAGAAAGCCTTGAGTTGTCCTGTTTCTTGGGTTTTCACCTACAAACAGCTCAAAAGGCACTCACAACATGGTTAAATGGTTAGTTCATGTCGGGTTCACCAAAAAATGTAGATAGGAATTTGGAATTCATCAAAGCAATAGATATTAGACTAGCTCAACCATAAAAACTAGATTGCAATGATAAGAAATCCTAAAAACATTCAATAGAGGTATGAAGACAAGATAATCAAACCAAATGCAAACCATTGCAAATGTGAATATCTCCTCCATAATTCTCCATTGTCCTTCTTTCTCCTTCAAATTACTTTGTTTGTGAATCTCACCTACAAATGCAAAAGCATAGTATGAAAGCAAGATTGACAAGATGAAATGGCAGCATAAGGATACTAGAAGCGTGATTGATCCTCTGAAAATGTGATTAGCTCTTTTTTTGAAGAAAATATTCCAATTTATAGACAAATTGGAGAGATGACAAGATTAGCATGAAGAGATTTGAAAGGAAATTTCAAATCAAGAATGACAAATATGACAAATTATGACAAGATTGACATTTTCTATGCAAGATTGATTGATTGACAAAATTATGACAAATTTGACATGCAAGATTGATTGATTGACAAATTATGACAAAATTGAAATGCCATTCCCATGAAATTAGGGGAAATATTAGAAAAATTGAAGAAAATAGGAGAAATAGAAAATTAGGAATTAGGAGAAATTAGTAAATTGGAAAATTGAGGAAAAAGATGAAATAGAAATTAGGTGAATTAGTTAATAGGTTTTCATCCATTAATTAATTCATGAAAAAGACCTAGGACTAAATAAATAGATTTATTTAACCCACAAAGAAGAAGAAAAGGATTAAATGGTCAAATCATAAAACCCTAGAAATAAGAGGGCCAGGAATTAGGTCAAGACAACAAGAAATTAATGTTGATTCGATCATGATTTTGATTGACAAAGGACCAATGCTGATAAACGATTAAGATTGGTTGACAAATTGACCAAGATTGACAAAGAGATCAAATTGATGGGTGCCAATTGATTAGGAACAATGACTAATTGATCTAAATCAACATGATTGAAAAGGACAACGATCGATGACAAATCGATCACAAAATGACAAGATTGACAAGAGGACAAGGATCGATGACGAATCGATCGCAAGATGACAAGATTGACAAGATCGAGGATCGATGACGATTCGTTCACAAGATGACAAGATTGACAAGAGGACAAAACCCTAATTCTATCATCGATTAGGATTGATGATGTTCAAAATGAAATCAAATTGACGATGTCCAAAATATGACAAATGAGCACACACATTGATGCGATAGGATAAGATCGACCAAAATCATGACTGAAGATTGTTATCGACAAGACCAAATTTGAAAGTGAGAAAAATGAGGAATGTAGAAGAAGGACTCGATGCTCACAAATGATAAAGACCAAGTGTGCAATATAGAAGAAATGTTAATGCGATGCAAAAATCCTAAAATAAGGCAATGTGCAGATGTTAAAGTATGACTGCACAAGCGTTGACCATTTTTAGACGTCTACAAAATCCACTTGTGAATTAGTGAAAGAATATGCTAACCAAAAGTTTTAACTTTTCCTGGGAGGTTTTGTTAGTGCCAGCAAGTGAAAAGATAAAGAAGTATGACTTGGCGAGTTAGGCCACAAATTATCTCAATGGATAAATGATGTCATCTATTTAGATGATACATCTTTATTCATTCAAACAATTGAGGAAATTAAAAAGAAAAAAGTCACATTATGGTTTTTTGGAAACTGAAGTTAAGCAGTTAAAGAATACATGAAAAAGAGTAAATAAGTTGAAAAAGAAAATTGTTAACTTTTCCTAGCCTAATGATGACACTTTTAAAGAATGGGAAACCAAGTATGTGATGAAAGGAGAAGAAGCACAAAAGGAATCAATTGATACTCAGATAGTTGGTAATCTTGAAGCAATTGAAAGTAGTTAGTTGTTGCAACAGGTTTACTGGGGGGTCGGTGGTTTTAAAGAATCAAAGACACGAGGCATCAATTTTGTAATATATTGAGAAAGTTAGTTGGCTTGTTTCCAACTGGCTACTTTGGTTGTTAGATTTCTCTTTCTCAAATCTTTGAGCAATGTAAAATTTTGGAAGAAAATGGTGGTTAGGATAAAGGTATTGTTTTCTAGGGAAGTCTAAAGCTTGTTGCATCCATATCTTTATAAATGGATACCAGGACTACTTAGATGGTGATCACAAGAATTTGAAGAGAAACTCTGGCAAAAAATATATTGAGTGTTTTCTGGTATTTTTGGAAAATCACTTTGAGTTATGTAAAATTTGATGAAGGATATTAATATACAAATCAGAAAATGTTGAGCCCTAACTCATGTTGTCTTCTTGCATGTGTGATTGATGTACTAGTTTGATTAGATAATCTAGGATTGTTTAATCGAATGAGTTGCAAGGCAATTTACGGGAATGTTTTAGGTTTTTCTCTAAAATGGGGAAATTAGATATACTTAAAATCTTCTCGTTGGTAACTAGTAATTCTGCCATAATTTGATGGTTGGGTCTAGTATAAGGTGAAAGTTTATATATGTCAGGGATATATAAATTTAGTGAAAATTGATATAATGATGTGTATGTGAGTTTCCTATTGAGAATTTTTACCTAATTTTAGGTGACTCTAAAGCCTAGATAAGGCACTGATATAATTTTTTGAGTTTTATAGCCTTCTTGGAGATCAAAAATGAAAATGGACACGCGTTTTTATTTTACATTCAGTAATGTTAAAGTGATAAGGTTTGCAAAATGTTGACACTGGTTTCCTGTGAATCTTCTGTCATAGTTGTGAAAAGCATTCACAAAAGGTGCACCCACCTAAGCCTAGTATAAGCTTGAAGTGTGGAAGGTTTTTGTATAAACCTTGTTTAAATGTTGTCTTAGAATTTTATTTTCTTGTTGTTCTCTCCATATGTGACAAAGGCTTAAAATTCTTACAGAGAAGATAAAGAAATCAGAAATCGAGAACAACATGCCAGTTGAAGAAATATTTGTATTGTTTAAAGAAAGCTCCTAGAGCATGGTATTCATGGCTAGATCAATACCTAAAGGAGCAAGGATTCAAAAAGGGGAGTGTTGACAACAATTTATACATCAAGAAAGATGGAAACCACATTATCATTGTGGTTGTGTATGTAGATGACATTATTTTTGGAGGCAACAAGGACACTCTTTGCAAAGAATTTGCTGATCAGATGCAGTCAGAATTTGAGATGTCAATGCTTAGAGAATTGACATTGAAGAGGGGAAAAGATAAGTGAGGAGGATTTAGTTAGCAAACCATGCAAATCAATCATAAAAACATATGAAATTGAAAGACATAATTTGAATCACACACAAAAAAGAATGAGATGCATATACCTCACAAACCTTATATCTTCTCCTTTAGATGGAGCTTGATGAAGTGAAGGCACCCTTAGATGATGCTCCACTTGATGTGCTCCTCTTTCTTGCTTGATGTGGATGGCTTTCCATTGTTGTGCACAAAATGAGATGATCAAGTATGGATGGGAGATGATTTTGGCATGATAAGGGTGCTAAGATGGATTTTTTGGGCTCAAATTAGCAGCATAAGATTACTAAACTTGGAGATGGATAATGAAGGGATGGAGTCCTCAATTTATAGGAAGAGGAGAGGAAAAATGGATGGCTAGGATGAATTCAAGATGAAGGGATAGGATTTCTTGTGAGCTCACACAAGGCCCAAGAGAGGGTGTGGAGACCAAGAGATATGCCTTAAAGGAATTTCTTGTCTCCACACTCCTCAAGGTGCACTGGGAAGGCTTCCCAACGTGCCTTGAGAAGAGCAAGGTGCATTGGGAAGACTTCCCAATGTGCCTTGAGAAAAGCAAGGGATGTGACATTCCTTGAAGAATGGGGAGGAGGAATTTAAAATTCTCCAAAAAGGGATGATTATGGGGATTGGAGGAATAAGAAGGAATTAAAAATTTCTTGGGAGAGGAGATGCCTAGAGGAATGTGGGATTTTGAAAATCTCACATTCACCTAGGAAAAGAGCATTTAAAGCTAGTGGTTGGATGGAAGAGACAAGGAGTTGACTTTGTGGCTAATCATGATGATTAGCCACTAGCAACTCATTAGGAGGGGGATTAGAGGAAAGATTAGGTGGAATAGGATTTGTAGAAGGATTTGACTAGGAGAGAGAATGAGTGGAGGGAATTAAAAATTAGAAGAATAAGGTTAAGTGAGTTTAGGGAATTTCTAGAAGACTTTATTAGGTTAATGATGAATTAAGAAGATGATTTGTAGGAATCATGTAGGTTAACTAATTAATTGAAATTAATTAGCTAAGAGGAAGATTTGTGAGGATTTAAGTTTTAGAAGAATAAAGAGAGAGATTGATTTATTAAATAAATCAATTACATAATATAGTGACAATATTAATTATAATTAATTAATATTGAGGAGAATTTGAATTAACATAATTAATTAATTAATTATGTGAGGAACTAAAAATAATTAAAATAATTATTTTTAAGTGTCTACATTTTGCCCCTCTTTTACACAGCGGCAATTTTGGTGATGCGTAAAAGATAGAAGAAGAAAAGGATGCCCCAGCATAAAGCATGGGAGGTGTATGCCCCCTTGAGAATTTTTTCGGGAAAAGGGATGATAAATTATCAAAAAATAAAGAAAGAAGAATTTTGGGTGGAAGAGACAGGTGAGGAAGAAATATGAAGCAATCATGAATAATTTGGAAAGAAGAATAGGATATGCGAGACTGCAGAGGAAAAATGGGCCTTGACGGGGACCATATAAGCCACAACGAGCCCAATGAGGGGTCATTGTTACACACAAGCCTTCGAGCCACTTAGAGTGAAGAAGAGGAGAAGGAGAGATGGACCGCATTCTAGTTCATGATCATTGCACCGAGAGGATCTGACGATTCGACCGACCAACGCGCTATGGACCACTGGTGAGTAGGACTATCCCTCTTTTGAATTTTTTTGATTTTGAGTAATTTTTAGGGATAGAAATAGGGGTCAAGATTAGGTGACATGCTCGTGCTGATTACTGTTTTAGCATGCACGCCCCTATGCCAGCGCGAGTGCTAGCGATCAGTGCGGGTGCTCGCGTAGGGTTGGTTAGAATAGGGGGTTTTGGGACAAGAATTAGGGATCAACACGATTGCTCGCGCTTTAGTATGGGCACCCAAGGGATTACGCGAGCGCTCGCACTGAAGCATGGGCACTCGCATTAATGGGCCCAGGAGGGGGGCAAAAGAGGGAAAGGGTTTCTTTGTTGGTGTGAGTGCCTGCAAAATGGCACAAGTGTCACGGTTTTGGCACGAGCTCCTGGTAAATCAACGTGTGCGCTTGGGATGAGTGGAAATGCAATTTTGGCTTAGAATTTTGGAATGGGGGGAAGGGTATGGTTGGTTCTGGAGGTCAGGAGGGGCTTTTGATATGTGAAAGTAATGATTTGGTGTAATGGATGCAGGTGGAGAGGGGACCACTAGCTTTGAGAGAGCATTGGCCTGCCATGATAAGTCTATATCATGAGTTAGCTCGTGATGAGTTGGAGGTGCTAGCTGCGCTAGGGTTGCATTACGTAGGCAAGTGGTCGAGGATACAAGAACATACTACTATGATGACAACATTGGTGGACAAGTGGGATAGTCGGTATAACACCTTTTGTTTGCCGACTAGAGAGGCCAGAATCACTTTGTTAGATGTTTGGAGGATCTTGAAGATCCCCGTTCGTGGTGTAATCCCTGAGTATCAGTTGGACATAGTTGATTTTTATTTGTGGGAGGTGTGTGAGTATGAGACACCACCTATGTTAGATAGGAGAAGGATGCACTTGGGTCGGACAATGGGTGTTTGGCATATTCCTTGATTGGTTTTCGTAATTTGTGGATTCCTGAGTGGGCGAATCATTCCAGATTTGGGCAGTCATGGATTTCCTCTTGGGTGGAGCAGATGTTTGTACTTCATGTTGCATGATGGTCAGTAGTATCCATGGGGCACAATGATGCTAGCCCATCTTTATCATGATATGCATCTGGTGGTGTAAAGAGAGTATGCCAGTTTATCTGCAGGGGTCATACTATTACACATCTGGGCATGGGAGCATATTGCAGTGACTCGGCCACTAGAGTTTCAGGACAGGTGGCCACGATAGTCATTTATGGATAGGTGTAGGGGATTGTTGCACTACACACAAATGTCTATGTGGTTTTGGAGGAGGATCCTGGATGAGCTAGTGCAGTTCACATGGAGACCATTTTTGGATGTAAGCAGTGGACGGTTGACTGGCAGCTACACTGGGTAGGAGTCAAGATGTGGATTTTTGGGAGATTTATGTATATCATGGAGTACTATGCTCCATTCAGGGTGGCTTGACAGCTTGGGTAGGTAGAAGATATAGTCGAGGATATTCCAGTGTATCCCTGGATTACACAAGAGGTGAGGTATTGGGGGCCTACAACAAGTCCCTTGGAGGGGCGGACAAGCTTCCAGACAACATTTCACATAGTCTGGGATGAGTGGATGGGGGTATGGGAGGATCCAAGCATGACAAGTGGTTACATGAGCTGGTGGGAGGGACACTTTCCAGTGTGGCTTACCATTCCTAGTGTTTTGGACAATGAGGAGCTACAACCAGGGGTTGATCAGGTGGTGGGTGGGGAGGATGATGGCCTAGGAGAGAGTTGTGGTTCGTGCATGGCATGGTGTGGGTAGATAACAGAGCAGAGTCTGGTTTGTGTGGAGGAGGGATGTGGAGGAGGGGGGGGAGATGGAGAGGATGCCCCAGTGGGAGAGGCTATGGAGGCCGCAGTTGGTGAGAGAGAGGAGGCTGTGGTTGGTGAGGGAGAGGAGGTTGTACCTATGGATGTCTCTGAGGCATAGGTAGAGGAGAGGGGAGGGGTGTCACAGGCTCATTTTGACCATGTTCAAAAGGAGCAGGATACTTATAGAGTGAGGCTTCATTTAGTGGAGGACAAGCTACAAGTAGAGAGGGCTCAGAGGGAGAGCACGGGGGTAGAGGTGGAGCGGTTGAGACAAGAGATAGCTGATTTGACAGAGAGTCTCCATACTGCAGGATAAAAGTGGATGCCTTGATGGTGGAGGGGGAGGAGGTAGAGAGGATGCTAGAGGCCCGGATGGGGACAAACATAATAGGACTACATGATTCTCTTCATCAAGAGGATGCTGAGTTAGAGGGGTTATAGGCCAGAGTGCAGAGGGCGGAGGAAGATGCAACATGGCTGTGGGGGGAGAGGGATGCAGCCCTCCAGGCATTGGTTCCTGCAGGATTGGCACAAATATTTTCTGATAGTATGCAATAGTGGGAGAGGGCAGAGAGGTTAGCTTGAGAGGCACAATATTATAGGGGGCTATATCATGGAGTAGTGCCTACAGGACAACGAGCAGCCTTGTACACTGAGAGTGTGCAGTCTCACAGGACCCATAGTCAGTGACCAACTCAGAGTCAGCAAATAGGGGATCAATGGGTTTTTGGCCACCAGCAGGGGGAGCAGGAGGATTAGGGGGGGAGGTACAATAGAGGGGGGTGGAGAGACGGGAGGGGAGAGCTAGCTCCTTGTTTTGCTTGTGTATTATATTTTTGACCATTCGGGGTGATCATTGTATCATGACAAACATATTTTCCTCTTTATATATATATATACATGATTTGACTGGTGATAGATGATGTGTAGCGTTTATTGTGAAGGATTCTTTTTGTTTTTTTTATGATGTCATATATGAATGCAATTATGGATGTGTTATGCTGACTTATTTGTCATCTAGAGTGGATGCTTATACATGTATGCTTATGATGTGTTGTCGACATATTTTTGGATGCAGGATGAGTGATTTTTTATGCTTTATGTATATATGCAAATGTGTGATGGATTCATAGATGTGAAAATGATTTATGATGCAATCTAAATGTTTTGTGAAAAAATGACTATCTAAATGAAATAAGTAATGCAATCTATATGATGTGAATGAATAATACAAAGAGGGAATATGCCAATAATAAGACAATGATCTTAGATAGAAGAATATGTAATAGATGGGAAATGGGGGAAATTGAGAACTCCATGGGATTTATTGAGTTTAGGATTTTATGGAATGATAGTGAGATTTTGTGCACAACAAATGTGGAGAGCCAACCTAGTTTGATATTGCCTTAGGTGACTTGTACCACTTATTATAGGAATCAGGATGCCATGAGAAACCCAAGGCGTGGACTGACTCTTAGATAAACAAGAATTCCTTACACACAGCTATATAAGTGTTAAGAAACACTAATACGAAGTTGTGGGTACATGCAAAGAGACCCTCAAACACACTAATAGCTCTTGTACACGAGAAGGTAAGTGTTGACAAACACTAATACCAGGTCGTCAATTTATATAGGAGAGATCTGAAACATGCTATTCTATGAAAAATATGCCCCAGTATGCACCTATTTGTAACATACTTGGATATGGAAAATCCAGGTAGTCATAAATAGTAGCAGTCATAGGTTAAAAGATGCAAGTCTAAATGAAAAGATCCAACAAAATCTAACAAGTCACTTCTTTGTGACCAAATGATACCTCTTGCCAAGAGTAGGACTAGGATGGGGGATTAGGTTGCCAGGCGAGGGAAGGAATCATCCATAGGGCAAAGTGGACTTGTGGATTTAGGCAAGTGATTTTATGGTTTTTGAAGAGTGACTTGCAGACTTGGGATTGTTTCTC
The DNA here is from genome assembly GCF_030272615.1 of Cryptomeria japonica. NCBI lineage: Eukaryota > Viridiplantae > Streptophyta > Pinopsida > Cupressales > Cupressaceae > Cryptomeria > Cryptomeria japonica. The sequence goes on from NC_081412.1 coordinate 288,684,740, forward strand.
AAGACTTCTTGAAGCTCACATAAAGGCATAGAAGCTCAGTTTAATGGGACATTCCTTGTTCATGACTCAAGCCAAGACTCATCAGCATACACATGTTTTATTAGGAGGTGGAAGAGAAGGAATGTTGTGAATGGGAGGACTGGATGGCAGGTAATTTGCAGTGTCGACCTAATAGACAATGGATCTGGTTATTTACGTTGGTGCCTACTTGGAGGTTTTCACCAAGGTACTTGTCCATAGCACCACAAAGTGGTTTTCACTAATGGACAGATTTTTTTTAATCTTTTTTCTTATTTTTTAATTTATTTTTTGATATTTTTCACAATTGAAGACTTTCTAAGGACTAGGCATAAAATCTTTTGAGGTGCATGATATTCATTGGATCATCTAAAGGATCGCCTTCAAGAGTAGCCAACTGATAAGCTCCTGATCTATATTTTGCTGTGATTACATATGGTCCAAGCCAATTAGGCTCAAACTTGCCTTTCTTTTCTCTTTCTTGTAGATTTTTCTGATTCTCCATGAGGAAAAGATCACCAATTTGGAATTCTTGGGTTCTGACTTTTTTGTGATAACTCATGCACAGATGGTTTTGATATACCCGGAGATGATTCAAGGCCTTAAGGAACCTTTCATCTAACAATTCTAGCTCTTGTAAGCGGGTAATTCTGTATTCTTCATCTAGTAAGATATTTTGCAGTGATACCCTTAGAGAGGGGATCTCGATCTCAAGGGGAAGGATGGCTTCAGAGCCAAAGACCAAGAAATAAGGGGTGGCACCTATGGGGGTCCAGTAGGCCCACAAAGCAGGATGGAATTGGAGATGTCAATCATGGCCACCTTCATTGACTATCTTTTTGAGGATTTTTATTAGGGTCTTATTAGAAGCCTTAACTTGGCCATTGCCTTGGGGGTAATATGGAGTGGAAAAGCGATGTTGGATGTTGAATTTTTGGCAGAGTTCTTTGACATCCTCATTTTTAAATTGTCTGCCATTATCTGTAATGATAGCTTTTGGGATGCCATATCGGCAGATTAGGTAGTTCAGTATGAATTTGGATATCCTGAGGGTAAAAGTAAGAGGGATATCCTCTACCCACTTGGTGAAATACTCGATGGTGGTGATAATGAATTTATGTCTGTTGGAAGATGGAGGGTAAATTTTCCCAATGAGATCAATCCCCCATTGCGAGAAGGGCCATGGTGTAATAAATGGCTGCAATTCTTGTGATGGTGCATGAATCTTGTCACCATGTTGCTAGAAAGGGATGCATTTCTTCACATAGTTATATGCATCTATTTCCATTTTAGGCCAATAGTATCCTATTCTCAAAAGTGTTTTAGCCAATGTGAGCCCACTTGAGTATGCCCCACAGATTCCCTCATGTACTTCACGTAATGCCCATTCCACTTCTTGTTTATTTAAACACCTTAGGAGGGAACCATCAAAATGCCTTCTGAATAGGGTGTCTCCAAGGATGGTGTAATGAGCACATCACCGAATGAATTTTTGTTGCTAGGTTTTGGTAAGATGTAGGGGAATGGTGTTTTCTTTGAGGAAAGTGAAGGTTTCTTGGTACCAAGGGGACTTAGGACCAATGAGAACACACACCATTTCAGACTCTGGTAGGTCATATGTCGGTATAAACAATTGCTCAACCAAGAACTCACACTTCTGACTGTGTGATGGCATTTGAAGGAGGGACCCAATGGTGGCCATTGCATCTACAAACCTGTTGTTTGTTCATGGGATTTGATCAAACTTGATTGTCATGAAATGTTGTTTAAGATATTCAACCATGGTACAGTAGGGAAGGAGTTTATCATCTTTTGTCTGGTACTCATCATTGACTTGTTTTATGACGAGCTGGGAATCGCCATATACTTGTAATTCCTTTATTTTCCAGTGGATAGCCAAGTGCAAACCTGTGATGAGTGCCTCATATTCTGCTATGTTGTTGGTACATGCAAAGGCTATCTTGTATGATTTTGGGATGCCATCTCCTTGAGGTGTGATCAATAATATTCCTGCCCCCCATCCATTTTGGGTGCAAGAGCCATCAAAGTACAATCACCATGTGCAGGATGTGGTAACTATCATAATGAACTCATCTGGTAATTCTGTGAGCAGAGGATGGTCACCTAGAAGTGGAGCTTCAGCCAACTGATCTGCAATGACTTGTCCCTTGATTACCTTTCTGAATGTCAAACTCGCTTAAAAGCATGACCCATTTAGCAGTTCTGCCAGTGAGAGCAACTTTTGATAGGAGATATTTAAGTGGATCAATCTTAGCAATTAGTTTTGTTGTTTTGTTTAGCATATAGTGTCAGAGCTTTTGTGTGCTAAATACCAATGCCAAGCATGCTCTTTCAATGGCGGTATAATTGAGTTTATACCCCACTAATGTCGGACTGATGTAGTAAATGGCATGTTCCTCCCCTTGATCATTTGTTTGCACTAGTAATGCCCCTAGTGCCACTATAGTAGCACATATATACAAAATAAGGGGTTTTCCAAGAGTAGGAGGCATCAACACTAGAGGTGATGCTAGGTATTCTTTTAGTTTCTCAAAGGCCTTTTAGCATAAGCAGTCCCATTTGAATTTTGTGTCCTTGCCCAGGAGGTGTGCAAATGGATGACACTTTTTTGCTAGTTGTGAAATAAAGCATTAGGAGTTTCCCCTAGGGACTACGCAATTGTCTAAGAGTTTTTGGTGGAGGCATTTCCATGATAGCTTTTACCTTTGCAGGATCGACCTCAATGCCTCTGTGGGAAACAATGAATCCTAATAGTTTTCTCGATGTGACTCCAAACACACACTTTTTGGGATTTAGGCGTAATTTATATTTTTATAGTCTTTCAAAGATTTGCTTTAGGATGGGGATGTGTTCTTGTCTTTTCTTAGATCTTCCTAGCAGATCATCCACACAGTCCTCTATAATTTTGTGCAAGAGATCATGAAAAATTATTGTCATGACACGTTGATATGTAGCTCCCACATTTTTTAGGCCAAAAGGCATGACTCGGTAACAAAAGGTACCTCATGGTGTTGTGAATGCGGTTTTATGCTAATCCTCATCTATGATCTTGATTTGGTTATATCCAGAAAATCCATCCATAAGCAATAGCATCTCATGTCGTGATGTAAGGTCCACAATCATATCTATATTGGGGAGCGGGAAATCATCTTTAGGACAAGCTTTATTTAGATCTCAGAAATCTGTGCAGATACGGATGCCCCTGATGGGTTTGCTGATAGGTACAATGTTGGAGACCCATTCAACATAGTCTATTGGTTTGATTAATTCTACATCTAACATCTTTTGGAGTTTCGCCTTGACCAGGAGAGAAATATGCGGGTGCATTTTCCGCAATTTTTGTTTTATAGGTTTTGCATTTGGGTGGACATCAAGATTCTGAACCACCAAGCAGGATCCAACTCTGGTATATCGGCTTAGAACCATGCAAAATTAATTTTTACCTCTGTAAGGAAGTTGATGAAATCTTGTTTCTCTTTTTCTATGAGGGACTTAGAAATGAGCACATTTTGTGGGATGACTTCGGTGCCCATGTTGATGCTATCTATTTCTTCTATCAGCAAATTTGATCTATCCTATAGAAGGAAACCAATGGTAGGGAGGTCAAGTCCCTCATCGTCAAGTGCCTTTTCTAGGTTTTCACTTTCAGATACGCCCTTTGTTTTTATTTTTTGCTCATCCAAAGGTGCCTCGGAGAGGTTTTCACCTAAGGAATCATGTTTTTTGCTTTGATTATGTTTTTTGTGGCTAAGGGCATTGACCTGACTACCAAAGTATCCCTTTTTATGAAGTTGAATACCCTCTACTCTATTATAATCTTCCAGATTTTGTACCATCAGGAGAGTAATGAGAGCATTATCATCAGTGCAGATGTTTAACATGGGTTTGTCTTGTTGGCCCCAGTCTGTGAGTTCAGGATGGACAAGATGTAGCTTGTGTGAAGTGGAAGGGGTTATGGTATTGATGTGAGTGTCAAAGAAGATATCATTTTCGTCTTCATAACGCATTTCGTGGAACTCCTCTTCGTCAATGCTTTTGATATCCAAAGAAGGACTAGAAGAGGCACTAGTGATAGTAATCTTAGGCACCAGGGTGTACCCCAAGCCTTTGTTGTATTTGTAGGAGATAGGATTTATGGGTGCTTTTCTTCCTTTCTCCTCTAGTCCAAAGCCGTGTCCTTTGTAACCCATTTTTTCAACTATGGCTAATGCTTTTGGGTACATCTTTGTGGATATTTTTGCTGGATCTTCATCTTCTTCCCGGTACAACCATGAAGAGACATCTGCTTCGAAGCTCTCCTCATCAAGTGGGCCCCATTACTAGAAGGTAGTGTTTTGGCATTGCATGATTGGTTTTGAGTCTTTTTTGAGCTCTTTTGGTTTGCCAAATGACTTAGGAGAGAGGGGGAGGTTTCCTATTAATAAGACATCCTCCAATTTGTACTCTCCACAGCCTTTGTCCAAGATTTTGATCTGGGTATCTGATTGGGATGAAGTGGAGGCAACATTTGATGTGTCAGACGAAGGCATTGGCAAGGGTCTATTTAATGGGCAATGATATGGATGCTTCCCCTCTAAGAGTTTGCAATATTGAAAAGGTTGGGGATCACCTTTGATAGTGATTTCTCTTCCATTAAAGGGGATTTTGATGCATTGGTGATAGGTGGAGGGCACAACCTGCAAGGAGTGAATCCATGGCCATCCAAGGAGAATGTTATAGGGGAGATCAAGATCTAGTACTTGGAAAGGGGTTTCAACTGTGATAGGGCCCACTTGAAGAGGTGAGGTGATCATGCCCTTCGAAACTCTTTCTGCATCATCATATGCTTTTATGGTGATCTTTCCTGATGTGTCTACCAAGTCCTCAGAAAGTCCCAATTGTTTTATTGATTTGTATGTACATAGATTAAGTTCAGATCCATCGTCTATCAAAATACATTTAACCTTGTGTTTTTGGATAAGGGCTTCAATGTGCAAAGGTTTGTTGTGATCTTCATCTACAAGAGCATCTTTGGAGGTAAATACAAGGTGTTGTTGGGTAGAAAGGTTTCCAATGAGAGCTTGGAATTGAGTAGCATTGATGTTATCAGGAACACGGGACTCAAGGAGGGCTTGTTCCAAAATTTCTTTATGTACAGGGGAAGTCTTGAGAAGTTCAAGAATGGAAATTTGCGCAGGGGTCTTCCCAAGTTGGTCTAGGAGGTCATATCGGTGGGTGGAAGACATGGGTGGGGGGTTTGGTGGGGGAGGAACTCCTTGGATAGTGACTTTGCCTCGGCACATGGTTACATTGCAGTCATTTTGGGGATGGGAGGTGGAAGGCATGGAACCTTGAATGACTATCCTAGCCAGATTTGGTCTTCTTTGGGGAGGGGGAGGGTTAACTCCTTGGATAGTTATGATATTAACATGGTTGTCTGTAGGCTCAATGCAACCTACTAAACCTATTACGTGATTGGTGTAGTCATAACCCGCTACATTAGATGATGAGCCTTTTCCTTTATCATGCTTCGGGAAGGGTTCCTAGTATATTTTAAGTTTGTCATTGTTATTACTAGGTTTTGCATTTTCTACTTCAATCTCACCCCTATCAATGAGATCTTGTATGTAGATTTTGAGCTTCATGCACTTTCGTGTGTCATGTCCCTTGATATGCTGATACTCACAAAACTCATTCTCATTATACCATCTAGGATTGGGTTGATTGGGGTCAAATGGGTGAGTGATCGGAAAAACCACTACACCTACTTGGACAAGTTTTTGAAACACCATTTCAATAGGCTCAACAAGAGGAGTGAAATCTCTTGGAGTCCTATTATTTGATCGGGGTGGTCATCCCTGGACTGAGACATTATTGTGAGGTTTTTGGGATTGATTTTGATTGTTTTGATTGCTGAATTGATGATTATTGGTGGTGGATTTTGGGGGAGCAGCCATAGTCTGGACCCGCTTTGCATCAGTTACACCATCGTTGACCACATTTTTGTTTTTAGACTAGAATTTTGGCTTGTCATTATGATAAGAGGAAGAACTTTGTGTTGATTTTTGGTTCCTTCCTCCAACAAGACATGTTCAAGAGAGAGGCCCTTATTGGTCAATTTTTGGAAGGATTTGATACATTGGGACGTCAAAGGTCTTGAAAGTTTGGGTACCAAGTTCTTTTGAAATAATTCAATTTGATGTTGCTCTGGCATGTCCCATTGAAATTTCTTGATAAGATGTCACCATCTTTGTAAGAAGCTGGCAAAAGTCTCTTGGGGCCTTTGTTTTGTGTTACATAGGTCCATCATGGAAACGCCATTAGCCATGTTGTAGGCATAGTGGGCTATAAATTTCTCTGCCAAGTCTGGAAAGGAGACAATGGAGCATCATGGTAGAGATGAGAACCATGTGAGGGTGTCTTCTATGAGACTCTTAGGAAAGAGTCGGCAAAGATATAGGTCACTATAGGAGACTTATTGACATAAGATGTGAAATTCCCGAACATGGCCACGGGGGTCTCCTTTGCCTTCATACTTGGTGAATTTAGGAATCTCAAATCCTAGAGGGTAAGGTTCAATTGATATAGATGGGTCATAAGGATAAGGACAAGATTCCTCAAACGAGTAAGGTTTCCTTTTGTTAGTCCCTTCTTTCATGTCCTTGATGATATTTTTCATGTCTTGAATTTCCTTGATGAGGTCTTGTTGTAGATTTTGATAATGATGAATCGTATTTGCCCCAAGAATTGGGTGAGTCAAGAAGGTGCACCACCACCAATGTATTGATATGATGAGGAGGCAAGAACTTGAGATGTGATGACCGATGTCACAGGGATTTGGGTGATAGTTGGTTGCGGTCCAAAAATTGTTGTGATGGGATTGAGTATGACCTGGATAAAATTTGTGACATTGTTGACATGAAGGGAAGTTTATGGAATAGAAATATGTGGTTGAATGGACGGAGATGGTATAGAAGTGTGTTAGGGAATAGATGAGATTAGATTTGATAGTGGTATAGATGGTAAAGAGGGAGGAGGTGGGATAGAGACCACAGTGAGAGGTGCCGCGGGTGGTATTGATTGAGTCTGGATGATTGGTGGGGCTGCAATTGATTGAGTTTGAATAATAGGTGCAACATTTTATGTGGAAGCAAGGTCTCCTTGGGGTTGTTGGCCGAGAGTGAATTTATCAAATTCAGGTGGAAGTTGAGCTCCATTTTCAAGGAGAGTCTTTAGAAGTGTAGTAGGATTGTGTTCGATGAACTTTTCAATCATCTCTTGGTTATAAGAGTCTGCTAGGAAAGTTTGCACTTTCTGGGAGAGTTCATCTTGGCTAACCATGTTAGGATTTTGGCTTTGATCTTGATTGATAGGTTGCCCACTTTGTGTAGGATCTTGCATGGGATCTTCATATAGGACACTAATGTTTGGCATGCCATATTATTGTTCAGCCATATTTTTCTTTTGGGATCAAGTTGTGACCATACATGAATAACCTTAGAAAAGATTGGAGGAGGAAATATTTGATGAAAGGACTTAGCAAGATGTTTGTGAAATTTTGGATTTTGTCTTTGATGACAAGGGATTTTTCTGATTGGTGGGGTTCTTGGATTAGAGCACGGATTTGATTAGGATTGGCACCTTAGACCTTTGATGAGGATATTAGGTAGTGAATGAAACCACAATCAAGGTAATGACCAAGTTGGGTAGAATTTAGACCTTGGAATGATGATTAAAAAGCCTCTTTTCCACCAAGGGTTGACTAATGACTGTAAGAAAAGTAAAGGCGTGAGTTAAGAGTCTTGATTGACTCAAAAAGGATTAGGCAAAAGATAATTGGAGAGGATTGTTGGTAAATACACACTACAATTAGAAATTGTAGGTGATTGAAGGTATTGTCATTGATGGCAACCTTACAATCATGTGATATTGGTAGGTAGACACAGGCACTGACACCGACAGACTCTACACCGGCATACAGATCACTAACACCATGGCCGACAAGAATTTTGTTTAAATGTATTTTGTATTTAATTGTAAAATCTTTTGTAAGCTGACTTGGTGTATTGTAATATGACTCATATATGTATGAGATAATTGTAGATCATTTAGGTGAGATATAGATAAAGAGATGGAAGGATAAATGCAGACCTAATATGCAAATTGTATGGTAGATATTGGATAAGGGTTTATGTATATAGCAGATCTTAAATCGATACTGAATCTAGCATAGTAGATGCTGATCTGAAACAGTACAAGACATTGGATTAGTATAATCCATTTTTGTAAGTCAGTGTGACTTCTTTTTGTAATTGAGCAGTGAGCTCTAGGCACTTGGCCTTCCTACATGTGCAGGCCCCTATTGTAAGCAATAATATTCTCTTATTGGCTAGTAAGTGAATATTGTGGGTCACAAATCCCACTGAGGTTTTTCCCACATCGGGTTTCCTCATTAAAATATTGTGTTATGGTGTGTCTCTTATGTTGTGGTTGCTATTCTTATTTACTGCATTATTTTTGGTTTACCGGTACATTGTTTTGATATGCTTTTCATGTTATAAGTTAAGAAAATTATTATACTAGTCAAATATTGATTCACCCCCCTCTTAGTATCTTTGGGAATCCTAACAATTGGTATCAAAGCCTAGTCCTCTATTTTCAAAAGCCTAACAGCTTGAGGAAGATCTTGAGACCGATAGAGATGGAAAATTTGAGAAAGCAATTGGAAACAACTCTTTTAGACTATGATGCATAAAAAGTAAAGAATATCAAACTTGAGGAGGATTTGAAGGCTACATAGGATATTATTCGAGGACTTCAAGGAATACAAGAAGAGAACTTTGTGAAAAGATACAAAATGATGAAGATGAAAAAGAAACTCTTAATGATCTGGTGAACCAACTGAGACAAGAGAACATCACAATGAAGAATGAGATGCAAGATATGACTATGAGATTTTGTAAAGAAATTGAAGATAGAAAGAAGAATGAAGATGATTTGGTTAGAAGACTAAATGATGCTGGAAATGAAAACACAAGACTCAATCATGAAAATGATATGTTGAAGACAGATTTGAGGCATACACAAAATGATAGAACTGAACTTGAGAGACACAAATGAATCTTGGAAAATGAATTGACTACTGCAAATCAACACAAGGAGAAATTAAAGAAAATTTTAGAAGAACTTGTTGACATGCTGAAGAATCAGAAACCTAATGGTGATACAAATGGCCTTGGCTTTGAAATTGGTGAAAGCTCTAGTACTGCAAACAATCATGATCATAGTAAACTGGTAAGACAACCTAATGCTTACAAATTCAATGGGAAATGCTTTAACTGTAACAAGTATGGTCATAGAGAAAATCAGAGATCTAGAACTTATCAGAACACTAATACACCTAGCGGTCAATGTTCTAAATGCAACAAAACTGGTCATAATTCAGAAAACTGCAGAATGAATGTAAGATGTTATGTTTGTGGAAGATTTGGACATCTATCTAATCAATACAGAACACATACCGACATAGGATATGGGAAAGATATTCAGAAAAACAATGTGACTTGTTATGCTTGTAACAAAATTGGACATATTGCAAAATTTTGTAGAAGCAAGACTTCATTGGCAAATAAGAAAGGTCCTAGTTTGAAAGGTAAAGAAAAAGTTGAAGAGGAAAAGAACGAATTCTCAAAACAATGGATCAGAAAGTCAAATCAAAATGTTGATGGGAATACTCCTCCACTAGTAGAATAGAGTATCACTCCACCTGCAGGAGACTATTCATCTAACTAAAGGAAAAATCTTTGGGGGTTTAGCAACAAACTAAAAAAACATGCTAACATACCCTTGGTTGATGGTGAGAAGTTGAAATTACTTCTTTACCGATAGATGAGTTAAGTTGTGACTTAACCGGCAAGCATTAAATGTGGTAGTTGGAGAAAATAACATTATAAAGCAAGTGTTTTGGCTCCTTTTTCATTCACCGAGCATTCAAATCTTTGAGAGTGCAAAGACTCCCGAACGAAGGCATCCTTAGCGAAGAAGTGAAGTCGTTCATCCAAGAACTCATCCTAAAGGCAGATTGAGGTATTTATAACTATGGCTTCCTCATCCACTCCTGAATTTATTGCAAACCCTACTGTGATTGAAGTAATCAAGTGCCCTAGACCCGTATTCAAGCTTGTTCCCAAAATTGCAAAGAAAGATGATACCCTAGGTGCATTTTCTCAAATTCCTAAGGGAGCAGTATATGCTGAAGACCCTAGGATATACATACATTGTCATATAGAGGAATTAGGAGATGATGGAATCAAGAACATGTATCAGACTGTGATTTGTGATGAATCTGGAAATATCAAACTGGAACATAAGATAGTGGAAACCCTAGGTTTTACTGAAATCCTTAGTGTCCCAAATTTTCCCAAGGATATTATAAGGATTGTGCTAAGTAGAGTTCATGGGGAATTTTTTTGGTTGGATTCAATTCATAAGATCACCAAAGAAGTAGTAAAGGTAGTAATAGGGTTATCTTCCACCAGTAGTAGGCCTGATAGAACTAAAAAGGTCTCTAATGACACAGTAATAGACCTAACTGGCACAACATTTGACAAAAGGTCTCTAAGGGTAAATGATGTGAAGGATATCAATGTCAGATTTGTTAGTATGATTTTAGGCTACAAGGCTACACATGCAAATAGGTTAAACTTAGTATCAAGCCTATGTATTAAAAGTGCATATGATATGGTTAACAACAATGCTAGAATAGATGTGTGTGAATGGCTCAAAGATGAATTAATAGACAATCTGAAGAAGATAAAGGGAGATAAGAAAGGAACCTTTAGATTTGGAAATTTACTTGTATGTTTAATGTTGTATATTACTAAGCAAGTACCTAGTATTGGTAGGAGAGATTTTGGTTTTGACATACCGGTAGGAAAGTAACTTTTGGATTCACTAAACAACATGGGAGATAACAGGGAGAAAAACATAAATGAACATTTTCAGGCACTAAAAGCTCAAATGAAGACTAGAACAAGACTGTCACAGGCAATTGTGGATAAATATCAAAAGGAAATATGTTTTGTAATTAAGTAAGATGAAATCTGGATGGAGGCAGTTGTCCCTAGGACTATCTGGGTAACTGAAATGGGCTATGAAACAGATGATAACATCATAGAAACTTATGCAAAAGCCCTCCTTGAAGCACTGAAGGAACCCATTGAGAAAGTCTTTGGAAATGCAGAAACAATTGAAAGTGGAATTCAGTCAAGAAAAAGGGTTAAGAAAGTTGAACAAACTGTGAAGAAGGGAACCCAACAAGAAAATGCAATTAAGGAAGATGTTTTGAAACAAACTGGTATCAAGGAAAGTGAGTTGGAAGGACTTCAACTGTAAGCTCATCTTTCACCGGTTGGAACTTCTTCTGAGAGTGATATACCAACAGTATTCAAAAGGGAGGAAAGGAAAACAAAACCCTCACCGGTACCCTCACCCACACCTAGGAGAACAAGACAAAAGCAATAGGCAGTGAGGCCTCCAGTAAGGAAGTTGACTCTAAAGAAGAAAAACGCAAAACAAGATATTGCTCCACTAGATAAGCTCCTTAGTGAAATAATAGAGGATGGAAAGTTGAAGAACATTAGAAAACTATACAATACACTTTCCGCTAATGACAGAGAAATCATAGAAAATAGTGTAATCTTACACTTGGATATTTACAAGAAATTTTTGATGGAAATTGTTGATGAAATACCCACTGATCTTTACAAAAGACTTGAAGCTAGAAGGGTAGCTATTGTTGAGTTGGATAAGAAAATAAAAATTGAGAAATTACTTATAGTTCACCCACTGAACTCACCTGAAGAAATTGATCAATTAATCAATGAGGCCAACCGGACTGTATTCTCAACTGGTCACCGACATGTAACACTGATGGTAGGGAGAATGAATGTAATTTCAGAAGAGACTGCGGACCAATGGGACATATTCTTTGTTGAAAAGGAGAAACAAAAAGAACTCAAAAGACCCAAGACTATCAGAGTATATAAAATGACAAGGATAAGGGGAAAGGCAAGGAAGGTGGACCTTCAAACCTTAAGATAACTGACAACTTACCCCCACCTCCTTCTGATACTCCACTGGTAGAAACAGTTGACACACAACCAACTATAGAGAGTATGGAGACTCCTCTAGAGGATACAAATCTTGAGTCTGAAGTTTTGTATACCATGAATATTGATACACAAGAGTGAATATTGTGGTAGATAAAGAGACCACTAAAGATAAGAAGAAAGATGTGGCTACTGAGCCATCGACTGCAAATGTGGAAATTAATGTTAGCACAGAGACACAAAAACTGATAGAGGACTCTACTAAGAAACAATCAGAGAAACAAGGAATGAATAGTGTAGAGGCAAATACACACAAACTGGAAGTACATTAAGAGACTACATCTAAGAAAATGGTAGTTGAGAGCTCAGAGAAAACATCTAAGGCACTGGAACAGAAATAGGTTGATGTACAAGTTCAAACTGAGACAATGCCATAGGGAAAAACTGAAAATCCTAAACCATTGCTAATAGAAATGCATACCCAAATAGATCCTCTTGAGAAATAGGAAAGCATGGTTATTACTACAACCAGCAACATGGAAATTGTAAAAATAGTTGGACAGACATCTGGTACTTCTATAGCAGAATTTCGGCCTACAAATGTAATAGAGGTCTTATTGGACTCAATAAAGAAAATCACAGTGTAGTGCACAAGCCTATAAGGCTATTGATGATACAATCCCCATTCTTAAATTGATAGCACCCAAGTGCATTGTGGATAATAAAGATTCTTTAGGTCAACTAGACACATTGTCTAAATACATCACTGACAATATTTTGATAATTGATCAAATAAATGAGGACACAGTGAAGGAGAAAATGAATAAAGAGAAAGAGAAATTCTTTGATGAAACAATAAAGAAGTGCATGGGACACATTGGCACCCTTTTACCAGCATTAAACAAAACAATAATGGAGTTTAAGGAACTCTATAGAGATACATGCAAGACAAATGTTCTGACAACAGATATAGACAAGGAAATATGTAAGGTACAAAAGGAAATTGACAATATAGCTGATAACCTCATCAGTTCATCTGAACCATTATCAGTTACAGAGCAAAAGATACACAGTCTTAAAGAAAAACTTGAGAAATTTGAAAACGAAAAAGACAAAATAAAAGGGAAGGCAAAAGACCTTAAATGCAAACTCAGCCCCAAATTGGAGTACCTCATCTCTTTGAGTAAAGAGATCTGTGAGGTACTTGTTCAAGGACTGAAGACACTGGAGGAACAAATGCATCACCTCACTGGTACTATTCAAAGGACAAAGGTTGCACTGAAAGACAGTGAAAAGTTCACTAAGAGTCTAAATTTGGTATTAGCGGAACTCTTTCAGATTGTAACCCACATGATACAAGGATCCAGGCAGGAAACACACTCCATTGACATCAAATGACAACTTGTGTCATTGATGTCAAAGGGGGAGTAGTGAGATGAGAAAAATGATCAGAACAAGACATCATCAGCTCAAGGGGAGCATGGATTTTTGACAACATAGTTTTGATAAGAAATTCTTTTTGGACATTATTTTTTGGACACTTTTTGATTTTTCTCATGAGTGTTGCCATCAATGCCAAAGGGGGAGATTGTTGGCAAATACACACTCCAATGGGAAATTGTAGGTGATTGAAGGTATTGTCATTGATGGCAACCTTACAATCATGTGATACTGACATGCAGACATGGGCACCAGCACCGGCAGACTCTACACTGACATACAGATCACTCGCACCAAAAAGATTGATCATCAACACCATGGCTGACAAGAATTTTGTTTAAATGCATTTTATATTTAATTGTAAAATCTTTTGTAAGTCGACTTTGCGTATTGCAATATGACTCATATATGTATGAGATCATTGTAGATCATTTAGGTGAGATATAGATAGAGAGATGGAAGGATAAATGCAGACCTAATATGCGAATTGTAAGGTAGATATTGGATAAGGGTTTATGTATATAGAAGAGCTTAAACCAGTACTAAATCTAGCATAGTAGATGCTGATTTGAAGCAGTACAAGACATTGGATTAGTATAATCCATTTTTGTAAGTCAGTGTGACTTCCTTTTGTAATTGAGCAATGAGCTCTAGGCACTTGGCCTTCCTGCATGTGCACGCCCCTATTGTAAGTAGTGATATTCTCTTATTGGCCAGTAAGTGAATATTGTGGGTCACAAATCCCACCGAGGTTTTTCCCACACCGGGTTTCCTTGTTAAAATATTATGTTATGGTGTGTCTCTTATGTTATGGTTTCTATTCTTATTTATTGCATTATTTTTGGTTTACCGGTACATAGTTTTGATATGCTTTTCATGTTATAAGTTAAGAAAATTATTATACCAGTCAGATACTAATTCACCCCCCCATCTCAGTATCTTTGGGAATCCTAACAAGGATTCTTCTTCAAGCATGAGAGCTAATTGATTAATGATGAGGTCTAAATAGAACTTCACAAGGTATGCAACCTTAATGTGAGGTTAAATTGGATTAAAGGATGATTGGATTTGGATTTTGATAATTGATTTGATAGTGGTGGGAGATTGATTTGATGTTCTAAGTCCTTAGGAAATTTGAGGATGATTGATTGAGGAGGTGAGATAGTGATGACTTAGAAGAAAATTGATGACTAGGTTGTTCTTGGCATGAACATGACTCAATAGAGGATCGATTAGAATGACAAGTTGTATGAAGGGACATGACCACCCTGGTTTTGATGATAATTGGTGTTTTAAAGGACAAATCTAAATCTTGATGGAGAGCATGGACTCTTAGTTTCTCACTTGGGCTTATGAGACATGGGACGAACAAAGTTTGGATGCAATTTTGGACTTTGTGGGTAAGGACTTGGATAATTGTTTGTATCTTGACAAGTATTTTTGCAAGGTGTTTGGGATTAGTGAGGTGTTTTTTAGTCTACTCTTGGCAAGTATGTATCGAACAAAGAAAACACAATGATCAAATGCATATTATCTCAAAGACACTCATGCTCATGTACAACACTCTTAAGATTGGCAAGGACAATAGTTATTGGATCCCAATTGGTTTCCCAACTATGCTTACCCAGAGTAGACACTTAGATGCTTGAGCCCACTGGCTCCCCTCCACGGTACCCACTTCTCCAAGGTAGCCAAGAATCAATTCCCATGAAAAATCCTCATGGCAAACTTTGTGTCTCTACTAAGGGCCGTAAAAATATGGGTGGCTTCGAAGGTCTGACCTCCTGCACCAATGACTAGAAGGTTTTTTGGCTGCTATGAACAAGGTGTTTAGTAAGTCTTCCTGTTAGGAACTACCCTTCATAGTTGTGCAAGCGTAATTGAGGCCTATAGCCCAAAAAAGCACCAAGAACTTAGTAGTCATGCAAGCATGATTGAGATCTTTAGGATCCTACTAAGTACCTAATGTGAGAGTGAACTCTCATATAGCCCCAACCATTGACCCTTTCATAGTAAATGGCCTATTTATTATAGTAAGTTGGGAACCCCAGGTCCGGGTGTACTCACTTGGGTCATTCCCCTCTTACCTTCTCAAAGAGAAAGTTGGGAGGGCAGACTCGCTAAAGGTAAACATGCAATCAAATAAGAAAATGTTGGAGGGTCTAGATTTATGATCATCTAGCTAGATGAGAGCATACTCTCCTACCTTTACGCTTTTCTTAAAATAGGTAAAACAATTATTCATTCCCTTTTAATTAACATCTAGGTGCCTAACTTTAAAAAAATGCACAATGTTTGGTTGAATCTGCTGGGCAGCTTGCAAAAAGGTGGATTAGTAGTTTTTCTAATTTTTTGAGTCTTAGATGGTCGATTTAAACTACAAAACTAAAAAGATGGAAATTAGTACTAACTGTACTACACATACAACACATGCGCTGAAGTGTAGTCAGCCATGCTGAAGCACCTGTGCAGGCACCGAAATGCCCGCGTACGTGCTGAACTAAATAAACCAGTAAAAGCAAATAACAACCAAGATAGAACAGAGAAGGGTTTTTTATACCTGTCAGTCATGCTAATCTAAAACACTCGTGCTAAAAGACGTGCGCTCGTGCTAAACCGTGTAAAATAGAAACCTGGGGGAGTAGCAGGTAAAATTTTCAAAATTTAAATTCAAATATTAGAGTAGGAATTGTATGAAAGTGTTCGCGCTGATATAAATCACTCATGCCGAAACACCTGCGCACGCGACAAACAAACAGATAGATAGCAAAACTTTTAAATTTTAAATGACGAGTAGGGAAAATTTAAAATATTTCAGGGCGGTCATGCTGGTGCACTATTGCTCACGCTGATGTGTCTATGCTCACACTGAAGTAGGTTTTTTGTCGTGCTATTCCAAGATCTGCGGCTCACAACTCATAAAAACTCACAAAAAACATTAGTTTTTAGGGATGTGGGTCCCACCAGGCATGCCAAAATGAAGAGGGGAAAAGATTAGTGAGGAGGATTTAGTTAGTGAACCATGCAAATCAATCATAGAAACATATGAAATTGAAAGACATAATTTGAATCACACAAAAACAAGAATGAGATGCATATACCTCACAAACCTTATACCTTCTCCTTTGGATGGAGCTTGATGAAGTGAAGGAGCCCTTAGATGATACTCCACTTGATGTGCTCCTCTTGCTTGCTTGATGTGGATGGCTCTCCAATGTTGTGCACAAAATGAGATGGATCTTGAGGAATGATAGGGATGAGATGATCAAGTATGGATGGTAGATGATTTTGACATGATAAGGGTGCTAAGATGACTTTTCTAGGCTCAAATTAACAACATAAGATTACTAAACTTAGAGATGGATAATGAAGGGATGAAGTCATCAATTTATAGGAAGAGGAGAGGAAAAATGGATAGCTAGGATGGATTCAAGATGAAGGGCTAGGATTTCTTGTGAGCTCACACAAGGCCCAAGAGAGGGTGTGGAGACCAAGAGATATGTCTTACAAGCATTTCTTGTCTCCACACTCCTCAAGGTGCATTGGGAAGACTTCCCAACGTGCCTTGAGAAGAGCAAGGTGCATTGGGAAGACTTCCCAATGTGCCTTGAGGAAAGCAAGGGATGTGACATTCCTTGAAGAATGGGGAGGAGGAATTTAAAATTCTCCAAAAAGGGATGATTATGGGGATTTGAGGAATAAGAAGGAATTAAAAATTCCTTGGGAGAGGAGATGCCTAGAGGAATGTGGGATTTTGAAAATCTCACATTCACCTAGGAAAAGAGCATTTAAAGCTAGTGGTTGGATGGAAGAGACAAGGAGTTGAATTTGTGGCTAATCATGATGATTAGCCACTAGCAACTCATTAGGAGGGGGATTAGAGGAAAGATTTGGTGGGATAGGATTTGTAGGAGGATTTGACTAGGAGAGAGAATGAGTGGAGGGAATTAAAAATTAGAAGAATAAGGTTAAGTGAGTTTAGAGAATTTCTAGAAGACTTTATTAGGTTAATGATGAATCGGGAAGATGATTTGTAGGAATCATGTAGGTTAACTAATTAATTGAAATTAATTAGCTAAGAGGAATATTTGTGAGGATTTAATTTTTAAAAGAATAAAAAGAGAGATTGATTTATTAAATAAATTAATTACATACTATAGTGACAATATTAATTATAATTAATTAATATTGAGGAGAATTTGAATTAACATAATTAATTAATTAATTATGTGAGGAACTAAAATTAATTAAAATAATTATTTTTAAGTGTCTACATACATACTTTCTTGATTTGTAGATATCACAACAAGATAAGATCATCTTTATCTCACAAACCAGTATGCAAAGGATATGTTGAAGAAATTTCAAATGGAGGACTGCAAACTGGTAAGTACTCCCATGGTGACTAGAAGAAAATTAAGAAAGAATGATGAATCACTAGTGGTGGATCAGATATTGTATAGATCCATGATAGGCAACTTATTGTATCTTACTGCTTCTAGACTAGACATAGTGGATGCAGTGTGCATTGTGGGTAGATTTTAAGCTGCACCTAAGCAATCACATATAAATATCGTAAGCCGGATTTTTAGGTACTTGGAAGGAACACTCAGTTATGGATTATGGTACCCTAAACAAGGGGAATTCCTCTTGGAAGCATATATTGATGCTGATTGGGTAGGTTGTATTGATGACCAGAAGAGAAGAAGTGGTGGTGAATTCTTCCTAGGTGATCGGTTGGTCTCATGGCATAGAAAGAAGTAGGATTTAGTCTCTTTATAAACTGTTGAAGAAGAATACATTGTTGCAGCTACACGCCACTCTCAGGTGCTTTAGATGAAGCAAACCCTCAAGGACATACAAGTGGACATCTCTAATCCTATTCCCATCCAATCTGATAATTCAAGTGCCATCAACATATCAAAGAATCCAGTGATGCATTCCAGGACAAAGCATATAACCATCAAGTATCATTTTCTAAAAGAGAAGGTTAAAGGACAAGAAGTAAAGATGGACTATGTCCCTACAAGAGAACAAGTGGTAGACATTTTCACCAAACTATTGCCAGTAAGCACTTTTGAGTACTTAAGACACAAGTTGGGAGTTGTGTCACCTGCCTAATGTAATTAGGTTAGTAAGGAATTATATGGTTCAGGGGGGGTTCATAGAAGCATCTATAACTCTTGAATCACATGCTAATCATAGGGAAAGTTCAAGGTTGTATGTTTCAGAACTGGCTGTACTCTCTAAGAGAAGATTTGACTAAGGGGGAGATAGGTATGAATCAAAGGGGGAGTATAAAGTACCCTGACCCTTTATCATTTTGTGAAAGGGGGAGAAATATACCGATGTGAAGTCTTGCAGTAAGTTGACATCAATGCCAAAGGGGGAGATTGTTGGCATTATTGGCATTAAGTCTTCATTGATGTTGACTGGTTTGGCATGGTCACCGGTGAGTAAGAAGTGGTGACTGGTATAGGAGAATTAAGACATGTTGATGCCAATCCATATGTATGTAAGTAGATTTAAGGTAAGTTAGTGGTACACATGTAGTAGGACCAACATGTTTTATGGAAGGCCAAGTTGATCCATCGATAGAGAAGAGGTATGTAGGTATGAAGGCCCACTGGTGGAGTTACGTTATACTAATAAGGTGAGTTGAACTGGTAGTCAATCTTGGTCAAAGAATAATGTCAAACCGATATAGAAAACCAAGCAGAGGTGGATGTCGACAAAGATGATAGCTAGAAGCCAGGTGGTGATCATGCACAAGTTAGTGAAGTGTGCATCGACGTAATAGTCAGCAAGCAGGTTGACTTTTATCAAGAACCCACAAGTCATGGGAGGATGGTAGAAGATTGCAGCTCAAGGAAGACAAGCTAGCAAGCAATTGATCTTATCCTATAAGAAGTCTTCATACCTATTTGCTGAAGGAAACAACTAAGCCATTAATGAAGTGTGATAGAGAAACACAAAAAATCATGGTGAATGTAAGGTCCTGGAGGCAACTGAGAGGGGGGGTGAATCAATTGTCGAATATTTACAAACCAAAATTAACTTAACCAAACTTAATGCTTAATGTCGATAAACCAAAATTTAATGTCGGTAGATAGTTTAATAGTTAATTATAGTGCCGGTAAAGTTTAATGAATAAAATAGAAAGACAAATAACATACACAACACATAACACAGTTATTTGTACGTGGAAACCCTGTAAGGGGAAAAACCACGGTGGGAAACCTTACCCACAATTAGATGATACTACTACAGATAGCATGTGTGTACAATATGGAGTCTGCACATGCAGAAAGACCAACTACCTAGAGCTCACTGCCCAATCACAAAATAGGAGTCACACTAACTATAATTGGATGGTTAAATCAAATAATGATGTACTACTCAAAATAACATCTTCATATGCTGGATTCAATATCAGTTAAGCTCTAATATGCCTTCTTCAAACCTTCCTTCAATCTTGAATGATGTGTGCATGTATAGCTCTTCTTATATTTGCATATACCTTATTACAATCCTTTTCCACACTCTCACATAATCTCATAAATGAGATCTTACATATACACCAAAACCTAAGACCAAATGAGTAGGTCGGCTCACTAAAAGATATTACAATAAAATCAATTACAAATGAATCAATATGTGATGCATGATGTCGGCTCAATGCATTTATAATAATAATAAATCATCTTCATGACATGTCATGCTGATCTAGAATAGATAAGCTTGCCGGTGCATATCCTAGACCTATTTGCCGGTAATAACAAATATGCAAACCCGATTAGATCAATAATCAAATCACCAAAACTAAGTGTCCAAACAATGTCTTCAACATAACTAAGTAATCTCCAGATGACAACAGACCATCCTTAGTGTCAGTGAACAATATAATCATGTCGATTAACCAGATACTGGTGACTGTACATAAGTCATTGATCATGCTGGTGAACATAACCAAAGATCTCCAAGTGTTTCTCAAGTGTTGACAAGTGTTGACATCAATGACAAAACCATATCAACATATGCAAAATACCAACAATCTCCACCTTTGGCATTGATGGCAACATAAGATGGAAAAACCATCTAAGTGCCAAAGCAGAAATGCCAAAAACCAAAAACCAACAATCACCCAAAGAGATCATTAACCAGAAATCAAAATACATAATATCTCTCCCCCTGGAAATAATCTCTCCCCAAAAGATAAAGTGTTTTTTCATAGATATCTCTCCCCCTTTAACATCAAATGCCAAAGAAATACAAAACCAAATACAATCAGTTCAAAGAACTTATCACAACATACCAACTTATCAATTTATCCAGCTACTCCCCCTGAGAAGAAGCTCTCCTCATCAAAGCCGGAAAAAAGATTTCTCTGTTAATTCTGTCGGTTGATGACAATCATCAATTGTCTAAGTTTCTACATGTTTAGTTTTAGAGTGAAATACCAGATTCTTGGATATATCAATTGCTTCCATATTATCAAAATAAATGATTATAGGTTCCTTGCATTTTACCTTTATGTCCTTCAACATTTTCTTAATCCATAATACCTGTGTACAATTAGTTTCTGCTGCAACATATTCTGATTCTGCTGTTGATAAAGATGTACAACTTTGTTTCTTGTTAAACCAAGAGATTAATCTGCTACCAAGAAAGAATGCTCCACTGGTTGTACTTTTCCTATCATCTACATCTCCTGCCCATTTTGCATCTGTGTATGCACATAAGTCAAAGTTTTCATCTCTAGGATAACATAAGCCAAGATTTGTTGTGCCTTGTAGATACCAAAAAATCCTTTTCACTGTTGATTCATGATTTTCCTTAGGATTACTCTGAAATCTTGAAACAATACATACTACATTCATAATATCAAGTGTTGTTTGTGTCAAATATAGTAAACCTCCTATAGACACCTAAAATTAACATTTGATTAATTTAAGCCTATCAATATAATTAATTAACTTAATTTTGTTATCCTTATTCCTCTCAGAATCAATTAAATCTAATTTAATTAATCCTATCACTATAGTCCAATAATTAATTTATCAAATAAATTAATTTTTCCTATTCTTCTAAAGTCCTCTCAATAATTATTTCCTATAAAACCCAATCACTTAATGAATTCTAATTAATTAACCTAGTCATGTGATTCCTACAAATCACTTTTCCTAATCCCACTCAACCTAATTAATCCTCCTTGAATCTCTCATGATCATTATTCTCCAATTTTTAATTCCCACTCATGTCACATCAAACTTTGAATCTCTCAAAGAAATTAAAATTTCTTTGAATCCCTCAATGCATCCTTATTTTGGAATTTTTAATTCCTCAAGTTTGAAATTCAAATTTCTCCCCCCTTTTTACAAAGGAATTTTATATTCCTGTTTATTTTCCCAAGGCACCTTTGATCCATGCCTTCTATCCAAAATCAATCTCAACCCTTCATAATCAAATCGATCTTGGCCCTCCATTGGCATTTTCCAATCTATAAATTGGAGCCAATTATCCTCACAAAAGGATGGACTTCTCATGCATCCTCATGCTGCTCTATTCTCCTCTCATCCTCTTCTAATTCCTCTCTCAAATCTATCAAATTCATAATCCATCACTCAAATCCAACAATCCAATAATCCATCCATGAGTCTTGTTAAGCAAAGGAGAGCATTCCACATCAAGCAATCAAAGGAGCACATCAAGTGGAGCATCATCAAGGGGTGCCTTCACTTCATCAAGCTCAATCCAAAGGAGAAGGTAAAATAGAAAGGTGAAATGGTCTCTTTATGATATTTTAGCATTTTCATGTTTATTTCATCATGATTTGATCATTTGACCTTCTAATCCATTTTCCCCTTTTCACCTCCTATCATGGATTTGTATCTAGTCAGATTAACATGTGCTGATTCATCCTTCAAAGATAGCTTATCAGTTGTAGTCATAGGTGTGCTTACCGGTTTAGAGTTTTCCATGCCAAATTTTTTAAGTAATTCCTTCAAATACTTTGATTTATTTATGATTATACCTTTATCAGTCTATGAAATCTACAATCCTAAAAAGAATTTTATCTCTCCAATCATAGACATTTCAAATTCTTCCTGCATCTTATTAGAAAAGTCTTTACACAATCCATCTTCTCCTCCACAGATTATATCATCAAAAAAAACTTCAATAACCAAGATTTCATCATTAGTTACTTTGTAATATAGATTGTTGTCATCATTACATTTATTGAAACCAATCTTCAAAAGATATTTGTCCAATCTAGCATACCAAGCTCTAGGAGCTTGCTTCAATCCATATAAAGCTTTCCTTAACCTGCAAACCATATCTTTGTCATCTGTGAAAGAAAATCCATCAGGTTGTTCAATGTAAACTTTTTCTTCTAGATCACCATTTGAGAATGCACATTTAACATCCATTTGATATACTTTATAGTTCTTGTGTGTTGTAAAAGCTACGAATAATTTGTCTGCCTCAATTCTAGCTATCGGTGCAAAGGTTTCATTATAATCAATTCCTTCTTTCTGTGAATATTACACACTAATCTTGCTTTATTTCTGATTACCTTACCATCTTCATTAAGTTTATTTTTGAATACCCATTTAGTTCCAATTACATTTTTGTCTTTAGGCCAGGGAACTAATGTCCATGTGTTATTCTTTTCAATTTGTTCTAATTCATCTTCCATAGCCTTAATCCAATGTTTATCTTCACATGCCTCATTAATAGATGTTGGTTCAATTTGAGAAATAAGACATACTTCTTCATTTTCCAGTCTTCCTCTAGTCATAACTCCTTGATACTTGTTCCCAATTATCTGATTTTCAGAGTGATTCAATCTTACATACCGGGGTGTTTTTACTTGTTGCTATTCTTCAGTCACTATGGAATCCTTAGATGATGCCGGTGTGACTGGATCAACATTCTGTATTGGTGTGCTCATAGTAGGTTCATTTGTGATTATCTCAGCTATCAGGTTAGAGTCTATAGACCTTCTAAACTGTTCATCAATCTTCACATTTGTACTTTGAATGATTTTCTGCAATCTCTTATTAAAACATCTATATGCCTTACTCTCAGATGAATAACCAAGAAATATTCCTTCATCACTTCTAGGATCAAATCTGTCAATATACTCAATTCTTCTAATATAGCATTTACTTCCAAATATTCTGAAATATTTAAGAGTGGGAGTATTACAAAACGATAGTTCATGAGGGGTCTTACTGGTTTCACCTTTGATGTGAATTCTGTTGAATGTATAAACAGTTGTATTGATTGTTTCTCTCCAATACATATGAGGTAGATTTGCTTCCGATATCATGCTTCTAGCTGCATCCAAAATAGTTTTGTTCTTCCTTTCCACAACTCCATTCTGGTGGGGTGTCTGGGGTGCTGATAACTGTCTTTTAATTCCATTCATTTCAAAGAATGTATTAAATTCCTTAGATGTGAATTCACCTCCTTGATCTGATCTCAAGCATTTGATTTTCTTACTAGTTTCATTCTCTAACATCACCTTGAATAGTTTGAACTTCCCAAAAGATTCTAATTCCTCCCTGAGAAAAGTAACCCAAATGATTAGTATAAAATATCTATCTCCTTGTAAACTTCTAGTTCTTGCTGGACCACATAAATCAGTATGAATTAAGTCAAGAACATTATTGGATTTTTCCGGTACACTCTTAAAAGTTGTTCTAACTTGCTTTCCAAATTGACATTTCTTACATACTGGATTGTGAGGTTTAACAATCTTAGGTAAATCTCTTACTACCTTAGTTGTAATGATTTTCATAATGCAATGAAAATTTACATGACACAGTCTCTTATGCCATAGCCAACTTTCATCAATATGTGAAATCAAGCATGTCTTCTCATTGTTATTCAAATGAAAGATATTACCTCTAGTCTGATTACCGGTTGCAATTTCCAAACCAGTTCTATTCATGATTTTGCATTTACCATTCTTGAAATGTAACTGAAATCCATTTTCAACTAATTGACCAACACTCAAAAGATTATGCTTCAAACCTTCAACAAAGTAAACAATATCAATATTATGCTTACCATCAAAAGATATAATGTTTTTTCCTCTAATCAAACAAGCTTTGTCATCTCCAAATCTTACTAGACCTCCATTGTATTCCTGAAAGGTTAAGAATTTACTCTTATCACCAGTCATATGATGTGATCATCCAAAATCAATCATCCATACATCTTTATCTTCAATTTTAGCTACCAAGGATTGCTCTACTGGTTGAATAGTAGGTGTTGGTTGATCTTCTGTTATTGCAACAAAAGCCCATCCATTTTCTGTTGATTCCTCATCAGAATCATCAGTAACTCCTTCATCAACATAGTAACATGATTTATCTCTATTTCTCTTAAATCTATACCTTTCATATTTAGGGTTAGGCTTGTATTTTCTTTTAGCTTCTTCTTTCAATCTTGCATGTCTATCGGGACACCTAGAAGACATATGACTAATCTTATTGCAGTTACAACATTTAAATGGTACTTTACCTTCATACTTACTTCCAACTGGACCTTTAATAATTTCCCTTGTAAATAGTGCTTCGAGATCTTCCAGTTCTTCATTCTCCTTTCTAATTTCTTCAATTTCTCTTGCATAAAAGACTTTCCAATCAGATTTCTTAGATGATGATGATGATGCTTTGAAAGCTAAATCTGTCTTAATAGTAGCAATAGGACCAAATTCCTCAAGTTCAAAAGATAAAAGTTTTCCAACTAGAGAGTCTCTAGATATTGATGCATTAGGCATTGTTCTCAATTCATTTATAGTAGTAACTTTCATTTTATATGCTGGTGGCAAAGCTCTTAAAACTTTAGAAACAATTTCATCTTCACTTAAGGTCCCTCCACAACATTGTATACCCAAAACAATTTCATTTACTCTTTCCATAAAAGCAAAAATCCTTTCATCTTCTTCCATTTTTAGATTTTCATACCTGGCCTTGAAGTATTCCAGTTTTGCAATTTTGACTGTGGTATCACCTTCATTCAGTGTTTCCCATTTATCCCAAATAGCTTTAGTAGTAGATCTATCTGATAATCCCATGATTTGTTGATCTGACAATGCACTCAAAAGTGTTTCTCTTGCTTTGCAATCATTTTCCTCATCTTTCACCAAGGTTGGTGGTTTAGGTTGACCTTGAGTAGGAACAATATATCCATTCTTTGTAACATCCCATATGTCCTTTCCAATGCAATTCAAATGTGTCTCCATCCTGATCTTCCATATGCCATAGTTGGTTCCATCAAGTTTTGGACTATCCTTCCTAAAATAGTTAGTAAACATTGGATCTCCTCAAGCTGTTAAACTTTTGGAAAAAGAGGACTAAGCTCTGATACCAATTGTTAAATCTCAGAGGCAACTGAGAGGGGGGTGGGGGTGAATCAGTTGTCCAATAATTACAAACCAAAACTAACTTAACCAAACTTAATTCTTAATGATGGTAAACCAAAATTTAATGCTGGTAGACAGATTAAAAGTTAATTGTAGTACCGGTAAAGTTTAATGAATAAAATAGAAGACAAATAACATACACAACACATAACACAATTATTTGTACGTGGAAACTTTGTAAGGGGAAAAACCATGGTGGGAAACCTTACCCACAATCAGATGATACTATTGTAGATAGTATGTGTGTACAATATGGAGTCTACACATGTAGAGAGGCTAACTGCCTAGAGCTAACTGCTCAATCACAAAAATGGGAGTCACACTGACTACAATTGGATGGTTAAATCCAATGATAATGTACTACTCAAAATAGCATCTTCATATGCTGGATTCAGTACCGGTTAATCTCTGATATGCCTTCTTCAAACCTTCCTTCAATCTTGAATGATGTCTGCATGTATAGCTTTGCTTATATTCATATATACCTTATTACAATCCTTTTCCACACTCTCACATAATCTCATAAATGAGATATTACATATATACCAAAACCTAAGACCAAATGAGTAGGTCATCTCACTAAAAGATATTACAATAAAATCAATTACAAATGAATCAATATGCGATGCATGATGTCAGCTCAATGCATTTACAATAATAATAAATCATCTTCATGATGTGTCATATGGATCTCGAATAGATAAGATTGTTGGTGCATATCCTAGACCTATTTGTCGATAACAACAAATATGCAAACCCAATTAGATCAATAATAAAATCACCAAAACCAAGTGTCCAAACAATGTCTTCGACATAACCAAGTAATCTCCTGATGATAACAGATCATCCTTAGTGCTGGTGAACAATATAATCCTATCGGTTAACTAGATACCAATAACTATACATAAGTCACTGATCATGCCGGTGAACATAACCAAAGATCTCCAAGTGTTGACATCAATGACAAAACCATATCAACATATCCAAAATACCAATAGTGCAGACCTCTAGATCTAGAAAATGCACATTAGGATGCGAGGTGTTGGCGGTGCTGATTGATGACATGAAAATCATCTCTCTAAAAAAGCAGATTGAATCAAATCCAATACGGATCGAGTTGGTGAAGGCAAAACCTAACACGACACTATTTGAATGTTGTTTTGGTGGGAACCCTAGATGGTAAATATGTGAGATCAAGATAGAAATTAGTTGATGCTGATGTGAAGAGTGAGAGAGAACAAAGCTTGAGCAAGGAGAAATATCATCTTCCTTAGAGTTTATTCTAAGAAAGTTAGAGAGTGAGCTAGCAGGCGAACCAGTGAAAGGGTCTAACCGGTAGAGACAAAGTAACCAGTAAATTGTTGCAGGTCTACCAGTTAAGCTATCTGGTGAGGTGTGATTGATCAAGAAGACATTTGAGAGTGACACAGTGTGGTGTGGGATTGAGGGAGAAAGAAGAGAGGCTAGGAGTAACCAGTGAGTGATCAAAGAGAGTAATTTGATAACCGATAGTGTGAGAACCAGTGGAGAGGAGGAGGTTGTTAACTGACATAATCCATTGATCAAGTATTGCAGAACTCATTTGCAACCAGGTGCTATAACTGTATCTAAATTTTATTTCATTATACAACACCGAGTTGGAGCTTGGTGCAGGGGTTGGTGCTCTTGGGGTTGGTACCCCAAATCATTATAATTTATTGTTTCATTGTGAGACTAGATTGGAGCAATAGACTCTAGCAACATTTCTCACCGAGATTTTTCCCATATTGGCTTTTCCTTGTACATCTGGTGTTGTGGGTTGCATTTTTGTGTTTTCATCTCTTGATATCCACATTTGTCTTACTCGATTTGATTGTTTAGTGATTAGGGTGATAACTAGTATTCCAAGGTTGTTTAAAAATAAAAGAATTTAGGAACCACTAATTCACCCCCCTCTTAGTGGTACATTATGTTCAACAACACATACACATACACATACACATACACATACACACACACACACACACACACACACACACACACACACACACACACAGACACATACACATACACATACACATACTCACACAAACACAAACACACTCATACATACACACACACATACACATACACACATACACATACACATACACATACACATACACATACACATACACATATACACACACACACATGCATACACATACACATATACACACACACGCATGCATACACATACACATACACATACATACACACATGCATGCATACACATACATATGCATATATGTGCATATACACATACACATGTACATAATCTACATATACATACATATAGAATGAACATACATACACACATATTTCATATGTACACATACATATACATATACATACACATACACACATACATATACACATATACACACACATACACATATACATATGCACATACACACATACATATACATACACACACACACATATACACACACACACATATATATACACACATACACATACACATACACATACACATACACATACACATACCCACACATACACATACATACATATATACATACACATACTCATACACACATACACATACACACATACATACACACACATACACATAAACTCACACATAAACTCACACATATACCCACATATACTCACATTAACTCACACATACACACACATACACACATACATACTCACACATACATACATGCATGTACATACACACATACACATGCATATACACATACATACATATACATACAAATACATGCACATACATATACACACATACATATACATATACACACATACACATACATACATGTCTCATACACACCTGCATGCATACACACACATACACACATTCATGTACACATATACATATAGAAAGACATACATAAATTTTTTGTAGCCATTTAGATCAAACATTGCAAACAAGAAGACACAATGGGTGTTACAACTAGTGAGTATAAAAATTAACATCAATGTGTATGTTAATAGGTTAAATTCAACCCAATTTACACAGGTCTAAACAAAATCAAAAACACATCAAACACTTTCTTATCCTAAGGTCAATGTTCTCATGGTGGTAACTTAAACCCACAACCTGGAATCTCCGTTAGCTCAAGTGTAGTGACACCTTGAGGGGTGTATTCACTAATTTTTCCTTTTTTGTGAGAGGATAGATAGGGGCTTCTAAGACTGGAAGGATGACCCTATCACCCTCTCCCTGAAAAGCTACAAGTAGCTTATGCTAAGTTGAGGATTTATGCCTCATCTCACGGGAGCCTTATGGTGAGTATCTTGGGAGGGAAAACTAGCTATCCCCTTGCACTGAAATTATTGCGATGTTTGGTCAAAAAAGGGTGGGCCACTACTCTAAGGTGTCTAGTGGGGGAACTTCAGCGGTCCTTGGTGCCTATCAATGCAATGGTGATCCACTTAAGAATCTATCCTAGTCCTCATAAAGAGGATTTTTAGGCATCTCACACAAGTGTGGATACTGAGGGAACCGTCAGATAGGCCAACTATACCAAGTCATCACACCTTTTTCCTAACATATTAATTTATATAGCGGGCTGAAGAAGTACCACTCTACATGTTCCCATCTCACCCAACCTTATGGGCTTCTTGGGAGGGCAGTACCTTCTACCTAAAAAGAAGATCACAACAATTTCTCTTACATCCAATACCCAATGGAAGATGAGGGAAGTTTAGATACTTTTGTTATCATCTTTAGGGTTCTATCTAAACACAAAGCATGCCAAAGGCATAAGAAACTTCAAACAATTTAATTAACCCCAAAATAAAATAAAAGTGTGAGCCTAATTAAACTAGAAAGGAAAAACAAACAACCATGTAGACAAATTTTCTAACATTATTTAAAAGAAAAAATGGGTAAAAACTCAATGCTCTCACTTTTATCTAATTTAATGTTTATATCAAATTACACACATAATATAAATATTAAAATATTATTTATATTAATAAATTAAAATTAATAAAAAAAATTAAATTGAATAAAAAATACCTTTTAAAAGTCGTCAACAAAAATACGTCCAAATGGCCTTCAAATTAACCTTATAACCTAGTCGATTGATTTTCAAAAGTTGTGTTGGTCGGTTCCTTTATAAAATTGTGACACAGGTTTGTGCTTTTACCCCACATGTTTGGTCTCCAACCTTTTCATGTTAATGGTTTTCAGGGCACTACTATCCAAAGAAAAATATTAAACTGTGGCATCTTTTGCTATATTAACCAGAATATGACCACTTGCCATCCTCATTGTTATACTCTCGGGGTTATAGTGCTTGCTAAGCTCCGTGATCAATAGAGGCTCCACAAAGACATTAGGGACTAACAACTTGCCCAAATTGAGGCTTCATGGGTTTTATACTAGTGTTGTTGATCCAAAGAGTCTTGGAGCTTGTTCTATTCACCTTCTTGGTTTCTTGTCTTACTCAACCCTCTAACTCCTCAAGCCCATCCAATGGTACTTAGTAGGGGTTTTTCTATTTAGATCTCCAAGGTTTGATCCACTTTGGCTTTCCTCCAAGATATATCCACTGATCTTAGACAATCAACACCTCCTATTTAGGCTTCTACCTCAATCCCCAAAACCACTCCTAAGGCTCCAACAACCTCTGCAAAGGATCACAACACACCAACTTGTTCTAGGTGGGGAAAATACATTTACATAGTGTCTTTGAAGTCTTTTAGGGGTTTTTGAACCTTCAAACCCATCGCTAAGGTTTCCTAACCTCTCTTTGTCTCCACCAGGTTCAAATAGGCCTAATACAATTAGCCCTTCCTTGGTGGTTTTCAGGGCTTAGCTTGAAATTGCCCTAAACAAGGCCACAAATAAATTGTAGATTTGAGTACCCTTTTCAGAGTTGCATAAAATATTGAGGAATTGCATCTAGGTTTTCCATACATAGATGGGAAGCAAAACTGTCCTATTTTCAAGGGTTTAGGCCTACCTGAGTGACTCACCAATTTGTGCTTAAAAAGGTTCACCAGTCAAAACATCTACCAAAGATAATTATGGATTCTTCAAGGGAACTCAAAGGGATTTCCAACCATGGGTCCATTTCTCTTCCACCAATCCACATGTGCTCAGAATTTGTACATCTTCTGTTGTCCTCACTCACTAACTCCTAGCAATGAGTCTAGGGCTTCATTGCACAAACACCACAAAGGCATGAAAAACAACATAACCTACTATAATCATATGTAAAAAACCTTACCTATAATTCCATTTGATTTCAACTAGTGCCATTAATGGATGCTCAGGTTAGATCCATTTTTCTCTTAAACCCTACTTTGCAAGGGTTTTACACCTAGTTATAGAAAATGAATCAGATCTCTGCAACCAAACACACTTAGAACTGCTAATCTACTTTACTGGAAAGATGTTTCAACAAAATCTCATTCCCTACAATGAGATTCTACTGACTACTCCGTACTGGACCATACAATGCAAAAAAAAACCAAGAAAAATGTTAAACGGTGAAGAAAACAAGATTTGCTTGCAACTCAAAAACTTGTTCTTGCATTCCAAATTCTCCAACCCGTACAATGAAGGTGTTTTTGGCTTATATGCCCATGTTTCAGTTGGTTGAACCAAATTTTCAATGCCAACATCCAAAAATGCCACTTTTGCAAAATATTGCAAAACGTTGCTCAGCAACTTTTACATCTTTTTGACACTTGAGATGCAACTTTGTATTCAAGTGCATTTCAAGTATCCTGAAGGCCCTCAAGCATCCTAGAAGACCTAAACACAATACAAGAGACCCCTATTACATGATGACAATGATCTAGAGTACTACTCCTATGATCAACATTATCATTACAACTTCCTAGGTTGATAGCATCCTGAACACAAATGACACAACCAAAAACTTGGACAACTCAACCATGGCTCTACTGAGTCCCAAAGGGTTGGTCCATTAGTACATCATGAGAGAGAACACAAAAACTTAGAAAAAAACCAAAATGTCATGCTTGGAGAGTTAGGTGCCCTGCACTAGTTGTCTTATCCTTATTCCCATAGAAGTAATAGAAAATATCATGTTGGTTCCCAAATGGGTTTACATTAAGAGAGGCATGTTAGGACCCAGACGCAACTGAGATTGGGGGGGGTGAATCAGTTGTCTATTAATTTTAACCCAAATATAATTTAATCAAACTTGATACTTAATACTAGTAAACTAAACTTAATGCCGGTAGCAGTTAATATTAATACCGGTGAAACTTAATGCATAGAACAAAAAGAGAAACAATATCCACAACACATAACATAGAGATTTGTACGTGGAAACCCTATAAGGGGAAAAACTATGATGGGAAACCTTACCCACAATCAGATGACACTACTGCAAATAGTATGTGTATACAAATGAGGTCTGCACATGCAGAAAGGCCAACCGCCTAGAGCTCACTGCTCAATCACAAAATAAGAGTCACATTGACTACAATTGGATGGTTAAATCCAATGATAATGTACTGCTCAAAGTAGCATCTTCAATGCTGGATTAAGTACCAGTTAAGCTCTTTTAATCACCTTCAAACCTTCCTTGAACCTTCTTTATGGTCTTCTCATATGATCTTCAATATTCACACATACCATAATACCATAACCATATATCATCTCTCTACCTATTTCCTTATCTCACAAATGAGATCTTACATATATACCAAAACCAGAGACCAAATGTGTAGGTCGGCTCACCAAGAATATTACAATTAAATCAATTACAAATAAGTCAATATGCAATGCATCATTTTTGGTTCAATGGATTTACAATAATATTCAATTAATTAAATCATCTCCATAACGTGTCATGCTAATCTGGAATAGATAATGCATGCCGGTTATAACCTAGACCAATTTGCTGGTAACAACAAATATGTCAACCTAATTAGACTAATAACCAAAACCAAGTGTCCAAACCATTTCTTTAACATAACCAAATGATCTCTAGATGATAACAAGTCATCTTCAGTGTCGGTGAACAATATAACCTGTCGGTGAGTGATATATCGGTGACTATGCATAAGTCACCAAACTTGCTGGTGAACATAATGTGCCAGTTCAACATAACCAAAGATCTCTAGAAGGATAAGTGTTGACATCAATGACAAAACCAATGCAACACATCCTTAATACCAACAATCTCCCCCTTTGGCATTGATGGCAACACAAGATGGAAAAACATCTAAGTGCCAAAATAGAATGCCAAAAACCAAAAACCAACAATCTCCCAAATAGATCAATACTAGAAATCAAAATACAAACACAAAGAGTATATATCACTCCCCCGATGAATAATCTCTCCCCAAAGGATAATGGTTTTCCATAGATATCTCTCCCCCTTTGAAATCAAATGCCAAAGCAATATAAATACTAGACACAACCAATTCATAGAACCAATTACAATAACCAATTGTTATAACCAACTACTCCCCCTGACAAGTAGCTCTCCTCAATCAAATCCGGAAAAAGGTTTTCTCTGTTAATTCTGTCGGCTTGATGCCAATCATCCATTGTCTAAGTCTCTACTAGTGAGGGTATAACCCCAAGCTACTCTATGAGATAATCAAAAGTTTCCTTAGGCAAAGGCTTAGTAAAGATATCTGCAATCTTCTCTTTAGTATTCACATAAACCAATCTCAACTTTTTCTTCAATGTTCTCTTCCAGAAAATTATATTTGATAGAAACATGTTTAGTTTTAGAGTGAAATACCGAATTCTTAGATATATCAATTGCTGCTGAATTATCAAAGTAAATGATTATAGGCTCTTTGCATTTTACCTTTATGTCCTTCAACATTTTCTTAATCCATAATACCTGAGTAGAATTAGTTGTTTTTGCAACATATTTTGATTCTGCTATTGATAATGATTTACAACTCTGTTTCTTGCTCAACCATGAAATCAATCTACTACCGGGAAAGAATGCCCTCCCACTAGTTCTCTTTCTATCATCTACATCTCCTACCCAATTTGCATCGGTGTATGCATATAAATCAAAATTTTCATCTTTAGGATACCATAGACCAAGATTTGTTGTGCCTTGTAGATACTGGAAAATCATTTTCACTATTGATTCATGATTTTCTTTAAGATTACTCTGAAATATTGAAACAATACATACTGCATTCATTATATCAGGTCTTCTTTGTGTTAAATACAGTAAATCTCCAATCATGGATTTGTATCTTGTCAGATTAACAAGAGCTGAATCATCCTTCAATGTCAATTTGTCAGTTGTAGTCATAGGAGTACTTACCAATTTAGATTTTTCCATACCAAATTTCTTTAGTAGTTCCTTCAAGTACTTTGTTTGACATATGAATATACCTTTATCAGTCTGTTAAATTTGCAATCCTAAAAAGAATTATATCTCCCCAATCATAGACATTTCAAATTCTTCCTACATCTTATTAGCAAAGTCTTTACACAATCCATCTTCTCCTCCAAAAATGATGTCATCAACAAAAACTTCAATAACCAAGATGTCTTCATTAGTCACTTTGAAATATAAGTTTCTGTCAGCATTACCTTTAGTGTAACCAAGCTTCAAAATATATTTGTCCAATCTAGCATACCAAGCTCTAGGAGCTTGCTTCAATCCATATAAAGCTTTCCTTAATTTGCAAACCATATCTTTATCATTTGTTAATGAAAACCCATCAGGTTGTTCAATGTAAACTTCCTCTTCAAGATCACCATTCAGAAATGCACATTTTACATCCATTTGATATAATTTATAGTTCTTGTGTGCTGCAAATGCAAGAAATAATCTGACTGCCTCAATTCTAATTACCGGTGCAAAGGTTTCATTGTAATCAATTCCTTCTTTTTGTGAATATCCTTTACACGCTAATCTTGCTTTATTTCTAATTACCTTACCATCTTCATTAAGTTTATTTCTAAATACCCATTTAGTTCCAATTACATTTTTATCTTTAGGTCGGGGAACCAATGTCCATGTATTGTTCTTTTCAATTTATTCTAATTCATCTTCCATAGCTTTAATCCAATGTTTATCTTCACAGGCCAATAATAGATGCTGGTTCAATTTGATAAATTAAACATACCTCTTCATTTGCCAGTCTTCCTCTTGTCATAACACCTTGATTCTTATTCCCAATTATTTGACTTTCATAGTGATTCAGTCTTACATACCTGGGTGTGTTCACTTATTGTTGTTCTTCAGTCACTGTGGAATTCTCTAATGATGTCAGTGTGACTAGATCCAAATTCTATATTGGTGCACTCTGTATAGGTTCATTTATGATCATCTCAACTGGTGGTTCAGAATCCATAGATCTTGAATTTCCTCTAAAGTGTTCATCTATCTTCACATTAGCACTCTCAATGATTTTCTACAATCTTTTATTAAAACATCTATATGCTTTGCTCTTAGACGAATAACCAAGAAATATTCCTTCATCACTTCTAGGATCAAATTTACCAATATACTCATCTCTTCTAATGTAACATTTTCTTCCAAATATTTTAAAATATTTAAGAGTAGGAGTATTACCAAACCATAGTTCATAAGGGGTCTTACTAGTTTCACCTTTGATGTGAACTCTGTTAAATGTGTAAACCGTTGTATTCACTCCTTCTCTCTAGTACACATGAGGTATATTTGCTTCTAATATCATGCTTCTAGTTGCATCTAGAATAGTTATGTTCTTCCTTTCCACAACTCCATTTTGCTGAGGTGTATGGGGTGCTGATAGTTGTCTTCTACATTCACTTCACAAAATGTATTAAACTCCTTAGATGTAAATTCACCTCCTTGATCTGATCATAAATATTTGATTTTCTTATCAATCTCATTCTCTACCATTTCCTTGAATAGTTTGAATTTCCCAAAAGCTTCTAATTTCTTCTCGCGAAAAGTAACCCAACACATTCGAGAATAATCATCAATGATTAGCATAAAGTATATATCTCCCTGTAGACTTCTTGTTCTTGTTGGACCACACAAGTCAGTATGGATTAAATCAAGAACATTATTGGACATATAGATGAAAGTTGGTTATGGCATAAGAGACTATGTCATGTAAACTTTGATTGCATGGTAAAAATCAATACTTCTTAGGCAGTTAGAGATCTACCTAAAATTTTGAAACCTTAGGATACAATTTGTAAGGAATGTCAATTTGGAAAACAAGTTAGAGCTAGTTTTAAAAGTATTCTAGAAAAATCCAATAATGCTCTTGATTTAATTCACACTGATTTATGTGGTCCAGCTAGAACTAGAAGCTTACAAGGTGATAGATATTTCATGCTAATTATTGATGATTATTCTAGAATGTGTTGGGGTACTTTTCTCAGAGAGAAATCAGAAGCACTTGGAAAGTTCAAACTATTCAAAGCAATGGTTGAAAATGAAACCGGTAAGAAAATAAAATGTTTAAGATTAGATCAAGGAGGAGAATTCACATCTAAAGACTTTAATATATTCTGTGAAGTGAATGGAATCAGAAGACATTTATCAGCACCTTGGACACCACAACAGAATGGAGTTGTTGAAAGGAAAAATAGAACTATCTTGGATGCAGCCAAACTTATGTTATCTGAAGAAAATCTACCACATGTGTATTGGAGAGAGGTAGTTAGCACTGCTGTCTATACATTCAACAAAGTTCATAGCAAAGGTGAAATTGGTAAGACCCCTCATGAACTATGGTTTGGTAACACTCCTACTCTTAAATATTTTAGAATTTTTGGAAGTAAATGTTATATTAGAAGAGATGAGTATATTGGTAAATTTGATCCTAGAAGTGATGAAGGAATATTTCTTGGTTATTCATCTAAGAGCAAGGCATAAAGATGTTTTAATAAAAAATTGCAGAAAATTGTTGAGAGTACAAATGTAAAGATTGATGAACAAATCAGAGGAACTTCAAGGTATATAGACTCTAAACCGGCAATAGAAATTGTGACAAATGAACCTATACTGAATCCACCGGTACAAAATGAAGATCCAGTTATGCCGGTATCATCAAAAGATTCCACAATAATTGAAGAACAACAACAAACTAAGACACCCCGGTATGTAAGATTGAATCATTCTGAAGATCAGATAATTGGAAACAAATTTAAAGGAGCTATGACAAGAGGAAGATTGGCAAATGAAGAGGTATGTCTTATTTCTCAAATTGAACCATCGTCTATCAATGAGGAATGTGAAGATAAATTTTGGATTAAAGCTATGGAAGAAGAATTAGGACAAATTGAGAAGAATAATACTTGGACATTAGTTCCCCGGCCTAAAGATAAAAATGTAATTGGAACTAAATGGGTATTTAGAAACAAACTTAATGAAGATGGTAAGGTTCTTAGAAATAAAGCAAGATTAGTGTGTAAGGGATATTCTCAGAAAGAAGGAGTTGATTACAATGAAACCTTTGCACCGATAGCCAGAATTGAGGCAGTTAGATTATTCTTGACCTTTGCAGCTCATAAGGACTACAAAGTTTATCAAATGGATATTAAATGTGTATTTTTGAATGGAGATCTTGAAGAAGAAATATATATTGAACAACCTGATGGATTTTCTTTGACAGATGACAATGATATTGTTTGCAGGTTAAGAAAAGCTCTGTATGGATTGAAACAAGCCCCAAGAGCTTGGTATGCAAGGTTGGATAAGTATCTTTTGAAGATTGGCTTTACTAAAGGAAATGCAGATAGCAATTTATATTACAAAATAACTAATGATGACATCTTGATTATTGAAGTATTTGTTGATGATATAATCTTTGGAGGAGAAGATGGATTATGTAAGGAATTTTCTATTAAAATGCAGCAAGAATTTGAAATGTCTATAATTGGAGAAATAAAATTCTTTTTTAGGTTTGCAGATTTCTCAGACTAATGAAGGTATATTTTTGAGTCAATCCAAGCACTTGAAAGAATTACTAAAGAAATTTGGGATGGAGAACTCTAAACCGGTAAGTACACCTATGACTAAAAATGACAAATTATCTCAAAGGGATGAATCTACACCTGTTAATCCAACTAGATACAAATCTATGATAGGAGGTTTATTGTATTTGACACAAACCAGGCCTAATATTATGAATGTAGTATGTATTATTTCTAGATTTTAGAGTAATCCTAGGGAAAATCATGAATCAACAGTAAAAAGGATTTTCTGGTACTTACAAGGCACAACAAATCTTGGATTATGGTATCCTAAAGATGAAAATTTTGATCTATGTGCATACATAGATGCAAATTGGGCAGGAGATGTAGATGATAGAAAGAGCACCATTGGAGGAGCATTCTTTCTTGGAAAGAGATTAGTTTCTTGGTTAACTAAGAAACATAGTTGTACATCTTTATCAACAGCAGAATCAGGATATGTTGCAGCAGCAACTAACTGTACACAAGTATTATGGCTTAAGAAAATGTTGAAAGACATAAAGGTAAAATGCAAGGAACCCATTACTATATATTGTGATAACATTGTAGCAATTGATATATCTTAGAATCTAGTATTACATTCTAAAGCAAAACATGTTTCTATCAAATTGAATTTTATAAGGGAAAAAGTTGAAGAAAAGGAGATAAAACTGGTTTATGTGAATACTAAAGAATAGCTTGCAGATATTTTCACAAAACCTTTTCCTAAGGAGACTTTTGAGTATCTTAGAGATCAACTTGGAGTCATACCACCATCGGTAGAGACTTAGACAATTGATGATTGTCATCAACTAGTAGAATTAAAAAGACAAATCTTTTATTCTGGTATTTGATGAGGAAGATACTTCTCAGGGGGAGTAGTTGGTATATTGAATTGGCTGGTATTTTGTATGAACTTGACCCTTTTGTCACTTTGGCATTTGATGTCAAAGGGGGAGAGATATATATGGAAAAACAAATTATCTTTTTGGGGAGAGATTTTGAAAAACACATTTAAGGAGAAATTGGTATTGAAAATAAATCTTTGGATAAACAAATGTTACTCCCAGGGGGAGAAATGGAGATTGTTGGTTTTTGTATTTGGCATTTCTGTTTTGGTACTTTGATGGTTTTTCCATCTTGTGTTGCCATCAATGACAAAGGGGGAGATTGTTGGTATTTTGGTATGGTTTTGTCATTGATGTCAACACCTACTCTGAAGATCCAACAACATTCACCAGCAAGCAAGTAAACTATGCAACAGTTACTGGTATATGGTTCAGCGATAGGATATATTGTTCACCGGTACCTGGAATGATATGGAAGACACTTGGTAATGTTGAAGACATCATGTGGACACTTTGTTTTGAAGAATTAATCATTGGTATGTTCATATTTGCATATTTGCTTTTACCGGCAAATAGGTCTAGGTTATCTAGGGTTACACTGGTAGGTTTATCTTTTCCAAATCAGCATGGGATGCTATGGAGATGATTTATTATTGTTGTAAATGCATTAAGCCAACATGTTTAAATAGTTATTGCATCAGATATTATATTTTTTGTAAAATGTTTTTATTGTAATATCTTGTAGAGCTAACCTACTAAAATTGGTCTTAGGGTATGGTATAAATGTAAGATCTTATTTGTAAGATCAAGTGTGGAATGCAAAAAAGAATTAAGTGAAGGTATATGTGAGATCAAGCAGGGATATACATGAAGACATCATTTGAAGGTGAAGTTAGGTTTTTCTAGAAGCATATCAGCATTACTCTGGTACTGAATCCAGCATATGAAGATGCTATTTTGTGCAGTACATTCTTATTGGATTTAACCATCCAACTGTAGTCAATGTGACTCCCATTTTGTGATTGGGCAGTGAGTTCTAAGATGTTGGCCTTTCTGCATGTGTAGACCCCATTTATGTACACTTACTATCTACAGTAGTATCATCTGATTGTGGGTAAGGTTTCCCACCATGGTTTTTCCCCTTACAGGGTTTCCACATACAAATATTGGTGTCATGTGTTGTGGATGATTTTATGTTTATGTTTCATGCATTAATCCTTACCAGTATAGCAATTTACTATTAACACTGTCTACCAGCATACTTAACTAGTTTACCAGTATTAAGCATTAAGTTGGTTATTAAGTTTTTGGTTTGAATTTATTTGACAACTGATTCACCCCCCTCTCAGTTGTCTCCGAGACCTAACAGACCACACAAGTCAGTATGGATTAAATCAAGAACATTATTGGATTTCTCATAAATACTCTTAAAAGTTGTTCTAACTTGCTTTCCCATTTGACATTCCTTATATACTAGGTTATGAGGTTTCACAATCTTAGGTAAATCCCTTACTGCCTTAGTTGAACTAATCTTTATAATGCAATCAAAATTCACATGACAAAGTCTTTTATGCCATAACCAACTTTCCTCAATATGTGCAATCAAGCATTTCTTTTCACTATTATTCAAATGAAAGATATTACCTCTAGTCTGATTACTGGTTGTGATCTCCAAACCAGTTCTATTCATGATTTTGCATTTACCATTATTGAACTATAACTAAAATCCCTTTTCAACTAATTAACCAACACTCAAAAGATTATGCTTCAAACCTCCAACATAATAAACATTTTTAGTATTGTGCTTACCATCAAAAGATATAGTGCCTTTTCCTCTAATCAAACAAGCTTTATCATCCCCAAATCTTACTAGACCTCCATTTTATTCTTGAAAAGATAAGGATTTACTTTTCTCACCAATCATATGATGTGAACATCCAGAATCTATAATCCATTCATCTTTTTCTTCAATTTTAGTTGTCAGGGCTTGCTCTACCAGTGGAACAGTAGGTGTCATTTGATCTTCTTTTATTGAAACAAAATCCCATCCATTGTCTATCGGTTCTTGATCAAAATCATCAGTAACTCCATCAGCATAGTAACTTGATTTGTCACTATTCTTCTTAAATCTATATCTCTGATATTCAGGGTTAGGTTTATATGTCCTTTTAGCTTCTTCTCTCAATCTTGCATGACTATTAGGACATCTAGATGCTATATGATCAACTTTATTGTAGTTAAAACATTTAAATGGTTCTTTACCTTCATACTTACTAGGTATTTTCCTTGCAAATAGTGCTTCAAGTTCTTCTAGTTCTTCATTTTCCTTTATGATATCTTCAAGTTCTCTTGCATAAAGTGCTTTCCAATCAAATTTATCAGATGATTATGATGATGATGCAAATGATGATTCTTTGAAGGCTAAATCTACCTTAATTATAGAAACAAGACCAAATTCCTCAAGGACAAATACTGAGTTTTGCAATCAAGGTATCTCTAGATACTGATGTATTAGGCATTGTTCTCAACTCATTAATAATAGTTAATTTCATTTTGTATGCTGGGGTAAATTCTCTTAAAACTTTAGAAACAATTTCATCTTCACTTAAGGATCCTCCACAACATTGTATTCTCAAAACAATTTCATTAACCCTTTCCATAAAAGTAGAAATTCTTTCATCTTCTTCTATTTTCAGATTTTCATACCTGACTCGGAAGCATTCCAGTTTTGTAATTTTGATAGTGGTATCTCTTTCATTAAATGTCTCCTATTTATCCCAAATAGCTTTAGCAGTAGATGGGTCTAATAATCCCATGATTTGTTGATCTGACGATACGCTCAAAAGTGCTTCTCTTGCTTTCCAATCATTCTCTAGATCCTTAGCCAATGTTGGTGGATGAGGTTGATTCGGTAAAGGAGCAACAAAGCCATTCTTTGTAACATCCCAGTCTCTTCTAATGCAATTCAGATGTGTCTCCATTCTAATCTTCCATATACCATAGTTAGTTCCATCAAGTTTCGGGCAGTCCTTCCTGAAAAAGTTAGTTGTCATAGAATCTCCTCAAGTTGTTAATCTTCTGCAAAAAGAGGACTTACCTCTGATACCAATTGTTAGGACCCAAAGGAAACTGAGAGGGGGGGGTGAATCAATTGTCTATTAATTTCAACCCAAATATAACTTAATCAAACTTGATACTTAATACCGGTTAAACAAACTTAATGCCGATAGACAGATTAGCAATTAATATTAATACCGGTGAAACTTAATGCATAGAACAAAAAGAGAAACAATATCCACAACACATAACACAAAGATTTGTACATGGAAACCCTATAAGGGGAAAAACCATGGTGGGACACCTTACCCATAATCAGATGATACTACTGTAGATAGTATGTGTATACAAATGGGGTCTGCACATGCAAAAAGGCCAACCGACTAGAGCTCACTACTCAATCACAAAATAAGAGTCACAATGACTACAATTGGATGGCTAAATCCAATGATAATGTACTGCTCAAAGTACCATCTTCAATGTTGGATTTAGTATTGGTTAAGCTCTTTTAATCACCTTCAAACCTTCCTTGAACCTTCTTTATGGTCTGCTCAAATGATCTTCAATATTCGCACATACCATAATACCATAACCATATATCATCTCTCTACCTATTACCTTATCTCACAAATGAGATCTTACATATATACCAAAACCTAAGACCAAATGTGTAGGTCAGCTCACCAAGAATATTAAAATTAAATCAATTACAAATAAGTCAAGATGTGATGTATCATGTTGGCTCAATGCATTTACAACAATATCTAATTAATTAAATCATCTCCATAACATGTCATGCTGATCTAGAATAGATAATACATGTCGGTCATAACCTAGACCAATTTTTTAGTAACAACAAATATGTCAACCTGATTAGAATAATAACCAAAATACCAAAACCAAGTGTCCAAACCATGTCTTTGACATAACCAAGTGATCTCTAGATGATAACAAGTCATCTTCAGTGTCGGTGAACAATATAACCTACCGGCGAGTGATATACCGGTGACTGTGCATAAGTCACTAAACTTGTCCATGAACATAATGTGCTGGTTCAACATAACCAAATATATCTAGAAGGATAAGTATTGACATCAATGACAAAACCAATGAAACACATCCATAATACCAACAAGGTAGAAACCAAGTTGATTCTTCAAATACTCATGGAGAAGCCAACTCCAACTATCAATACTTCAGACTTGGACCAAATGCAACAAGGATCTACAAATCCTTCTGTACTTTGGGCTCTGCAAGACTCGAGAGGGTGATCCCTTAGAAAATTTGTGATCTATGCACCACACTCATTAATTATGCTAAAACAAAGATGATAATCTCATATACAGGCTCAACAATAGGGAGAATTATCAAGAATGGTGAATTCAGTGATCCTCAACCTTATCTAGGTTGTTGTAGACATATATGACCATATCTTGAGGGTTATAAGGGTAAATGAAGGAGAGATTCTGCTGACAATCAGGAGAGAGGAATTCTAGGAGATCTTTGACTTGTATGAACCATCTGCTAACCTGGTACAAGTAGATTTAGATGAATTGAAGGTAGAGTATTATAGAATAAAAGGTTTCATTAGAAGTAGCCTTTTTCCAATTTATTTGGAAAAAGCA
Source organism: Cryptomeria japonica (assembly GCF_030272615.1). Lineage (NCBI taxonomy): Eukaryota > Viridiplantae > Streptophyta > Pinopsida > Cupressales > Cupressaceae > Cryptomeria > Cryptomeria japonica. Next base: position 288,728,209 of record NC_081412.1, read on the forward strand.
GGAGAGACAACGTACTACATTGGCCCTAGTTCAGAGGAGCCTTTTCCCATTAGTGCTTTTACTCCTTATTTTTAGGATACCTTTTTCTCTCTATGTCAAGTCTTGGGGTTCAATAAAATTATATTTATGCCACCCGAATTCATGTATATGGCTATGAAATCTCAACATCCAAATTATACAGTGATTTTTGACTTCGCCCCATACCTTGAAGAGAACGTTCATGAGGGGTTGCAAGATGTTAAGAATGAAGTGTCTGGCACTCATTTTTATTGGTTCTCATTGCTCATGCACATGTTCTTCTATAGAAATGCATATTACTTTGAAGGCACTATGGACCTTATAATATCAATTGACAATAATGAAATTCTAGTGCAACTTTGTAGCATGGATATGTCTTGGGGTAGACAGGAGGCTAGCTTTGTGAGGTTTGATAGCAACTTTAGTTCTAGGTTAAGGAAACAATTGATAGTGAACCACCAAGGATCCCCATGGACCTGCATGTTTTTGTAAGGCCTAAGGAGAGGTTTCCACTTCTGAAGATTGAGCACAATTGGGGGGATTTCATCCCTTATCCCGTTAGCACTATTATTAGAATTTATGGTTTCTCTAGTTAGCCACATGTAGCCTTTTAATGTTTCTTTGAGAATTTTTTTGTTCAAGTAATATGGCAAATAGGGTGCATCATGATAAGGAATTAAAGGGAAGAGGCAAAGGAACAATTTTTCCTGATTATACTATCATTCCATATTTTGTGATTTTAAAAGGAGGATATGAGAATTTTGACATTTTTTTTGCACCATATCATTTAGGGGTTAGCACAACCAAACATAGTGACCCACAGGGGTTTTATAACATATTCAGGGCAAGAATAAAAGGAGGCCTATTGCCCCATGATCACAATATCCCTGAGGATATAATAAGAAATGTGTTTGATTCCATGACTTCTGCAACATGTCTAGTGATTTGTGGGACCTTCCATTAATGTCGACCAACCCAGCAACTACCCCATCGATGTACATTCCATCCATATCCAAATGCGGTTTCACCACCTTGACTCCAAGTGGTATCCATGTCGACCATCTTCTAGCTTGGCTCTTCATGTTGGTCTAGATAGGATCACTGACCAAACACTTCTATCGGTTACTATTCTCTACCAGTATACAAACCCTGCCGGTATCTCACATTCTACTAGTTAACTCATCATGTCTTCTCTCTGCTAAACTATTGGTGGAACACCTTGACCGGTCATCAGACATGTCTCTCTTGAGAATTCTCATTCCCATAAGGTGGGAAGACATCTGCATCTACACCTTGCTCATATTATCGATGGACTTACATACCAGTAAACCTTCTTAATTATTGGTGGACTTACATACCAATAAATCTTCAGTCAATCCACTTTCTACTCTAATTGCATCTTCTCAACCATGCCTTCCTCTTGATTACCTCAGACCATGTCTCAACTGGTTTGTCATGCTAACAAACTCATCACTCTTCATTTGTACTGGCATCTCAATATGCCTTCTTAGTTGGTCCGGTGCATAGCTTTGACTTTATGCACTTGAGGCATTCCTTTTGTTTCACTAGTGGATCCGGTGTGAGCCTTTAAGTACTTGCCTTTACCTCTCCTTCCTTATCTCACCAAAACTATGATGCACACAATGCATAATAGGAGATAAGATCCACTTATCGGTGGAGTGACACCTTGTCTTCTGAATCCTATACTGTACTCATGTGGCTTCTGTGTTTATGAAGCATATCTTCAAATAGGCACATGTGATCCGGTGAAGGCACTTTCACTATCAGTCATTACTTCCCTTGATGACTGCATCTTCATCCATTGGGAGTCTTGCTATTCTACAACCTCACAACATACCGATGTTGATGTGATTTAGGTAACATTTTGCCTCTTCATCACAAACACCATCCAAGCATCCTACCCACTTTTGACTCTCCACTTTTCATATGACATGTTCTCCTTGTCGAGGATAGACTGTGCATGTATCAGTAACCATACCATTCCATCCACATAAGTTAGGCACTAACATGTGTACCGGTGTCACTAGTGATCACTCTTCCTTACCTTACCTCCTTACCTTAACGGTGTTCAGCAACACAAGGTGATATTAAAGATGTCTCAACTTGTACTCCTCCTTGACAGTGTTGGACATACATCTCTCATACTGGTAATCATCCCATACTAGTTGACATCAATGACAACACAATGCCAGCATGGATTGGGTTCATTAGTGAATGGATCATCATTAGAAATTATGGTGGTGATCCATCTTTGTACCTAGCTCCTTTTCCTCTTTGGTTTAGAGGATTCCTCTTTAGATAGTTGACTAGACTTGGCACTAGGAGGGGTTTGTGTGACAACATAAGGATTTGATTCTATAATTGACTCATTTGAAATTGTAAGAGCTAGTTGAACAACAACAATCGGGGTGGCATGGGTTATTTTATGCATAACATAGCTTAGTCCTTTTTCAGGAGTTTTCTTAGCAGTAGGGAGGTACTATCTTTTACTAGGGAAGCCATTCTTACAATATAGGACAACAAATTTCTATTCTATCACGCAAGAATAAACCCTATTCAACTTCTAATTCCTTCAAAAAAGTAGAAAGATATGGGCTCTAACAGCACTTGATTTTAGACATAATTTGTAGCTTTAATGGTCACTCAAAATTGCCTTGTCTTTCTATTAAATTTCTTCTTGGATTCTCTTTGAATTTAGGGTGTGTGATTATGCTTTATAAATTTCCTTTATTGTTCATAGAGAAGTTTCCATTAATTCATACGTGCAGGCTCAACTTGGTGGCTTTAAGATTCGCAAATCATCCTTCCATCACCTTCAAATTTCATTAAGCTCTAAAGTTTTGCCTTTGACAGAAAAATTGCCACCTTTATGCATTATTTTATCCCTTGTGGGATAGTGAGGCCCTATATTTTTAACATATTGGCTACACCACAGGGTCATCTTTCCATCATTCTCTATGTCATAGGGTAGTGGTGCATCAATCTGTTTCATTATTTCCTTCGTTCTACTACCTTGTGGGAAAAATATTCCCTTTTCTTCCTTGATACAGGGTAGTAGGGTTACATTGTTCCACTAGTCTATGAAATAATCTTCCTCTTTGCATATAGTTCATGAGGTAGTGGGGCCTCAATCTCCCTTATCATCTCTTAATCCTACTAGCCCGCATCATGGTCGCTATCTCTATTTCTAGCTCATAGGTGTTGGAGTTTGTTGGACATTGTTGTTTCTAGGATATGTTGTTGTCATTGATGTCAACATATTCATGTGATTTGCTTCGATGATTGCAAATTGGGAAGATCTTATGATCCAGTTTGCAGTTTTGTTTTGTTGTATTGGTGCTTTGTAGATTTCAATATGTCCTCCGATATATTCAAGTTTGATCAAATATTGAGCTGATATTTTAGGATATTTTTGGGATGGTCTTGTGTATCTTCGTTTTAGATGGATCATGTTTTTGTGCTCTGCAAGTTATCCTTCTTTGTGACAGTTGCTGATTGGTTGTGTTCTTGAGTTTCAAATGTTAATAGATGAAGATTTGATAAGTGGTGTTGGTGTAGTTGTTACTAACGATTATAACATTCTTGATGGTGTTTTCTTATGTCCTATTTGTTTTTATGATCTGCATTGATCATTATGTGAATTATTGGTGGTTTTCATGAACTGGTGATGATTTTCATGTTATGCAGTTTTTCTAGTGGTGTAGCAGTTGCGGTTGATCTTGGTGTGATTTCTGGTGGTGTTGTGCATTTGGGAAATTGAATTAGGTTCATGTTATATTATGTAAATCATTGTACTGGTCTAGTGGCCAATCTTTGTATTGTGTGCTGTAATTTTGTAATAATGAGCTGAGGGTTTAGTCAACCTTGTTGTCAAGGTTAATGATTTGTATATATAGGTGATATTGTCATGTAATTTAGTGATAGTGGTTGTGTCTGCATTATCAGAGAGTGGTGTATGTGTAAACAATGACTCATCCATTGATATGTGATTGAGAAGAGATTGGTGTTATAGAGAAGACATCTGAGCTTAACTGGAACTATAATTATGCATTTGGAGATGCTATTCTTTTAGTTCATTCCTTCTAGATTGTAGTCCAAATCTTCTTGTAAGTCAGTGAGACTTCCCTGAGGGTTTTAGCCTTCTAGGTCATTATATTTTGAGAAATGAGCTCTAGGCAGTGTGCTTGAATGCATATGCATTCCCCATTGTAATATTTTCACATGCTATTGTAGAGTATCATCTTATTGTTGGTAGGTTCCCACCATGGTTTTTCCCTTAACCGGGTTTTCCATGTCAAAATTTTGTGTTGTGTGTTGTGATTTCAATTTTCTTATCTTTTTTATTACTATAATTTATCAGATCTGTAATTGTGATTAAGTTAGTAGATCCAGTGAAGATTGATTCACCCCCCTCTCAATATTCCTTCATTGTTGCTACCAACAATTGGTATCAGAGCTAGATCCTTTGGAAGAAACCTAACCGCTCAAGGAGATCTGGGATGGCAGTTGCAGGTGTTACCTTTAAGGACAGTTTGAGATTTTATTGAAGTAACTATGCTATATGGAATAATAGAATGGAAGTTCACTTGAAATTTCTTGGAGAATATTACTGGAAGATTACAAAGAATTACTATTATTCTCCTTTGAATGGATTGATTATTGCATATGAGATCAAGGAAGATGAACATAATATTAGAGTGAAAGAAGTATTGCTGAGTGCCTTGGCTGATTCAAAGATGGCAAATGTAATGGGACTTTAGACCACACATGAGATCTGGGAGAAGCTTGAAATCTTGTATGAAGGAGACAAACAAGTAAAGTTGCTAAGTTAGAGAGTTTGAAAGGAAAATATGAGATGTTGAAGATGGGAGAAGATGAAAACATGCACTCTTTCATGGCTAAGATGAATGATCTTGTCCTAGGTATCAGATGTTCCAGTGAAACCCTTGAAGAAGATGAAATTGTTGCTAAGGTGCTCAGATATTTGCCTCTTGCTTATAAACATAAGGTGGATACTATTGATGAGATCCAGAGTGTGACTACACTGACAAGATATATGCTGGTTAGAAAAATTACTTCTTTTGAGATGAGTGATTTTGGAGAATCACAAGGAAAGTCTGAGATAACATTTAGAGCATCAACATCTGCATCTGAAAAGTAGAAGTATGATCCTGATGAGTTTAGAATATCTAGATATGAAAGAGAGAGAAGAGAGATGTAAGAGCAAGAAAAGGAGCTAGATGAGCTTGAATCATTGATTACCTAGAGATTACTTAAAGGAGTCGATAAGTATGATGGAAAATTGCCTTTGAAATGTTTCTCTTGTAATAAGATTGGACATTTTGCTTCTAGATGCCCAGAGAGAATGGCTAAATATGATAACTCAATGATGAACAATAAGTACCAAATCGGTACTAAGAGGGGGGGGTGAACCAGTATAGTCAAAATATCTTCACTCGAACTGGTTTGACTACAAACACTGCAAATGTCTGACATATAGTAATAGTGGTCTGAAACAAAGTGCAATCGGTAAAGTTAAAAATAACTGTGACAAGCATTAACCGATTGATCACTTAGCTTTCCACTCAACTTAATAATAAACATCCATTTCACCTTTATGCATGAATAGGTAATCTATCATCAGAAATATAATAATAGCTAGCTCAACATGATTTACCTTCAGACACAAATCACTTAAATCATCACATGAAAAATACTACACATGACACAGATTTTTCACGTGGAAACCCAACTGGGAAAAACCACGGTGGGGATGAATACCCACAAGCTACTTTTGAACTCTTTAGAAGTCCACTCTGTTAGGAGCCTAGTTCGGTTAAAGACTATTACAACAAGTTTTGCTAGGAACTGATCCTGTTAGGGATCACCCAGTTAAGGGTTAAACGTTAGAAGTTACCTTGTTAGAGGATTTCAAGAACTCAATTAGTTTGAGTCACCTTGTTAAAGGATTTACATCAAGTTGATTAAAGCTACCCGGTTAAGGGATTTTCCATCTATTAAAGTGGTTAAAGATCAATAGGTATTACAATTATCTGATAATAGCAATCAATGCCTAATGTAGATCCACTTAAGTTCCTTCCTTTTGCACACACACAATGCAGGAATCAATCCTCTTATCTCATCTGGTCTGGCAAGAATCACGTATCTCTTCACTTAGATACACACACACCATTTTCCAACAACTTCATAAAGAAACACAACATCGACCTTATAGGAAACAGATAGGTTGGTAGCATAAACCCTAAACCCTAAACATTTAGGTTAAGCAATTCAGATGGTTCAATCCTGGCCATTGAACACTTTGCATTTGAATACAAAGGTCTTGAACATATCTCAAGACATTCTCCATTGTTCATTCTTCACTATTTTCATGGCGGCTTGTAACCCATCACATGTTCTCCACCATTTATAGGGACTTTGCACATTCCCGAGGTAGATAGGATCAATCTCCTCCATGCAAGATCCTTCACATGCTCAAGCTGACGTGGCAACACAATCAGATCTTCATTACAATGCTAACTCATCACACAATGTCATCGGTTGAGTCACATAGGCTTGGAACACTTCAACCGGAAAACCTTTAAGCTAAGACTACCAACCAGTAGTCATGACATGTTAAGTCTTTATAGAGAACATTCCATATGTCAGTTCTCTTGGACAACCATACTATTGGCATATGCACACTCCAATGAGACATTATATGTGATTGAAGGTTTTGTCATTGATGGCAACCTTACAATCCTATGGCACCAACAAGGAATTACACCAGCAAGTTAGTGCAATGACATCAATGATCAAACTCTACACCGGCACTCAGGACACCGACACCGGCACAGAGAAAGGAAGTATACTGACACAGAGGCTGACAGGATTTTGTCATATTATATTTTGTTTATTATTGTAAAAACTTTGTAAGCCGACTTGGCATGTTGTAAAATGACTCTTATATATAAAAGAGATTATTGTAGACATTTTGTAATGAAGAAAGAAATGAATAAGGCTATGTAAGTGATGTATGTGAAATATTAAGGCAGACCTATTATGCAAAATATAGGGTAAAGGGTTTATGTAAGAAGCAAAGCAGCAACTGGTACTGAATTAGGCATTATAGATGCTATTGTAAAGCAGTACAAGATACTAGATTTGTATAATCCACATTGTAAGTCAGTGAGACTTCCCATTTGAGCAGTGAGCTCTAGGCAGTTGGCCTTCCTGCATGTGCAGGCCCCTATTGTAAGTAATATTCTCTTATTGGCTAGTAAGTGGATATTGTGGGTCACAAATCCCACCGAGGTTTTTCCCACACCAGGTTTCCTCATTAAATCCTTGTGTCATGGTGTGCTTTTCATGTGGATGTTTTTAATTCTATTTATTGCATTATTTCTTGCATACTGGTACACTATTATAATATATTCTACATGTTTTAAGATAAGAAATTTTGTACACCAGTTAGATATTGATTCACCCCCCCTCTCAGTATCTGTGGGAATCCTAACAATTGGTATTAGAGCCTGGTCCTCTATTTTCAGAAGCCTAACAGCTTGAGGAATATCTTGACACCGGTAAAGATGGAAAATATGATGAAGCAACTTGAAGGAGCTCTTTTAGATTATGATGCAGAGAAATTGAAAATTATCAAACTAGAATATGATTTAAGGGTAGCTCAGGATATCATTCAGGCACTTCAAGAGAATCTTACTGTTGTAAGAAATAAGAGAAGAGAACTTTGTGAAAAGATACAAAATGAGAATGATGAAAAGGAATCACTTAATGATCAGATAAGCAAGCTCAAACTAGAAAACATGACAACAAAGAATGAGATGCAGGATATGACTATGAGATTTTGTAAATAAATTAAGGATAGGAAGAAGAATGAAGAAGAATTGACTAGAAGACTAAGTGATGTAGCAAATGAGAACACAAGACTTAGCTATGAAAATGACATGTTGAAGATAGATCTGATGCACACTCAGAATGACTCAAATGAACCGATGAGACAGAAAGAGGTCTTAGAAAGAGAACTAGAAACTGCAAATCAACATAAAGAAAAATTCAAGAAAATCTTAGAGGAACTTGGCACCCTTCTGAAGAATCAAAAACCTAAAGGTGACACTTCTAGAATTGGCTTTGAAGTTGGTGAAAGCTCTGGTACTGCAAATACTCAGGATCACAACAAACCAGTAAGACAACCTAATGCTTATAAATTCAATGGAAAATGCTTTAACTATAATAAGTATGGTCATAGAGCAAATGAATGTAGATCTAGAAATTATCAAAATATCAACACACCCATCGGTCAATGTTCAAAATGGAACAAAATTGGTCACAACTCTGAAAAATTGCAGAATGAATGTGAGATGTTATGTTTGTGGAAGATTTGGACATTTATCCAATCAATGCATAACACAAACCGGCATAGGTTATGGGAAAGCTATTTAGAAGAATAATGTAACTTGTTATGCATGTAACAAGATTGGGCATACTGCAAAATTCTTGTAAGGCCCTCCCCAAACCAAGCTTTGATTTACTTAGTTGACCATGTTTGACTTATTAATAAATGCTTTATTATTCGATAGAATGGACTATGTTAGACAGATAGATTGGTGAGAAAGGTAATTGAACCAAGTTATAGAGTTATTGCACCTTGTGGTGTGCATTTTGATTTATTATGAATTTGAAATCCTAAAAGATTCAATGACTGGATAATCTTGATTTAACGTATGTCAGCTATGTCTAAATGTAGAACGTATATGATTTCGTGATTTGATAACATTGATGAATGTTGATGCTTCATTTATATGCTTTATGATAAAGAACTCTATATGATCCTAAAATAGGATAAATATGAGAGGAGGTATATCATTATTGGATTTGCAGGACTTACTATGATGATAGAAATAGGAATGCATGTTTTAATGTATGGATCAAAATTATGTGAATGATGATAATTGTTATGTGGAGTTATTTGGATAAAGGATGTATTGATTGATAAATGTATATTGTATGCAGAGTGCTTGTAGTGCATTATTATTCATGTGTTTTATGTTATATGAGATTATTTGGAAGTACTAATGTGTAAATTGAGATGCGCAGGAAATTTACCATGTGACCATGGAAATTACGGAGAATCAAACCTAGACTTATGTATGTTCGTAAGCCAGGGGTTGTCTATTTGGAGAGACCACACCCCGTTTGTGTTGTATTTTATTCGTATCAGTATATGCTGCATGAGTGTTTAGTGTTAATTAAATTTTATATGTAAAAACCACGAGAGGCAATTTCATGTTTTATTTTTGTAAAGGTGTTTTATTGGTGTCACTTGACACATGTGTGGATTTAAATTTATATGTTTTATTTTGTCTCTTGGTGGGAAAGTGTTTAATTATAATTAATCTTAAATAAAATAATGTGTTGTCATAAATACTTTGGGAATATAATATTTGGAGTGGTCAACTTATGTTTGACCCGAAAATAAACTTCAGAAGGGTTTAAAATGGGTTAAATGAACACCTAGGGGTAGTTTAATAGGGTTTCCTAATGCCCATAAGGTATACCTAGGGGTTAGGGGAAATTTTAGGCAAGTTTCTACTTTATAATGATCTTTTTAACGCTTTAAAAATTGGTTTTTTTGAGTTGAGCGAAAATTGAAAATTAGAAGTTAAATCTAATCAAGATTTTTCCTTTTTGGATTGAGAGTCTTTTTGCATTTTTTGCTTTCTTTCTTCTTTTTGGTTTTTTTTTTTTATAATCCTGTGAGAACTCAGAGAGTGAGCTTCTTAAGGAAGATTTTTGGGAATAGCAGGGTAATCACCCACTCTCCATTTTTGGAGACAGAAGAAAAAAATGTAGAAGAAAAATAATGTTCTGGAATAGAGAAATTGAATAAGGGTAGAAGGAAAAAGATTTGTGGATTGGGCAGCTCTTCTTCAGATATCATAATAACCTTTGGGTAGATTAAGGTTGGTTTCAATTTTTTTTTACTTTTAATGTCTTCTTCTTGTTTATGTCTGGAAGATGTTGAATAAGAAATCTGTATTCTTGAAAGTTTATGTGTGAAATTCTTTTGGTATTTTGTTTTATGAATTGATGTGTTTTGGGAGTTTTCTCAAGATCTCTTACTCTTGGGAGAGAAGAGGATCTTGAGGGTGGTAGCAGTGACAGCCCTCGAGTGAGAGACTCTCTTTTGAGAGCGATCACAAGGGATCTTTGTGTGACCCTTGCTGCATGGCTTGTTTGTGCAATGGGGGTCATAAGGAGGGATATAAGGCTAGAATGCCTTTGGGGGGCATAAGGAATAAGGGGTTGAGATTATTGATATTATTATTGTGCCATGAGGTGGCTTCTTGTTTATTTCATACTTGCAATTCTCCTCAGGGTATTTGGTCCACTACCACCCTTTGAAAATGTTCATCACCAAAGTGTGGTGTTGTGAAAGCCAGGTTGGGAATGTGTCTGGAATATCTATATGCATTGTTTTCTATGTGTTTGCCTGTTTGTTACCCGTCTAGGAATTGGTTCTCCGAGCTCGGGGGTGGCTACCAGTTAGCCTAGGCTGGGAGGTGAGCACTCCGTGGTCAATTTTGTGTTTTCTATTATGCAGGAAATTCAGAGGAAAGGGAATAGGAACCATGAAAGAGATACAGAAGATTGTATTTGAAGATACTTGAGTTCAGTTGCAGTTGTTTGTTTAAAGTTGTAATTTGTGAAAGTAGTCTTGAAGTTTTATTGTTGTGACTATTCAGAGAAAACATTCTGTAAATTGGTAGAATATCTTAGAGATGTTTTAAAAAAAAAAAAAGAAAAGAAAAGCTTGTTATTTCTACTTTTGGCTTATTTAAAAAAAAGAAAGTTAATTTGTGTAGCATGCAAAAGCTTTATGTATTTTGGAAAGAAATAAAAGAATTGTTTTCATTTAGATTTTACCTGTATCTTTAATTGAGGCAAAATAGAAGTTTAATTGAGCTGAAAGCTTTTAAGTATTTTAAATAGAAAAAGTTGTTTTAAGTGAATATGTTATTAGAAAAAAAATAAATAATAAATGAATTTCTTTATTTCCAGAAAAAGTATAATGTATCTTGGATTAATACTCTAAATTGTATTTTAGTTGGCATTGATTTAAAAAAAAAAGAGCTTATTTTATAGATGTATTTATATTTTTGATTAAACTTAATGTTTTTCCCTTTATTATATTAGTTTAAAAATTTGCAAGTAAAATTCTCTTTTAAAAAAATATATATATAAATTTTATATTGAATTAAATTTCATCTTTTTAACTATGCTTATTTAAGTTATGTAAATGTCAATATATATATATATATATATATATATATATATATATATATATATATATATATATATATATATATAAATATAAATATATATATTTATATATTTATATATATATATATATATAAATTTTTATATATTATATTTTAAAAAAAAAAAAAATTTTAAAAAAAATAATAATGCTTTGGGTCCCCGCGGACTCCACTATGTGTACGCACAGTGGACGACCGCGCAACGCCCACTGTGTGCACACACAGTGGAACCGCTTGCGGTTCCCACTGTGTGGGCACACAGTGGACGGCCACGGCCGCCACTGTGTGGCCACACAGTGGGGAGCCGCCAGCGGCGCCCACTATGTGGGCACACAGTGGTGCCGCGGCGCCCACTGTGCGCTCACACAGTGGCGCGCGTGGCCAAGCCTGTTTTCCCTTCCTCCGTGACCTACGATAAATGGATTCATGGCTGCCAAGTGCTTCGGCCCAGCCAAAAAAAATATTGACTGTAAAAAAAAATATAAATGGTTTAAAACCCTAGCCAAATGGGGCTAGGGCAAGTTATTAATAAATAAGATAATTGGATTTTAATAGTATATAAGTGGGGAGATTAAAACCCTAATTAGGGTTGGGGAAATTATGAAACAATTTTTAGGAAGATATAATGGTTTTAAATTTAGAATTAAAACATTTGTCAATTATGCAAAATATATAATATATATATATGTATCCATATGGGTATATAAATATATGTATATATAAATGAAATTTTGAGTACTTTGATTAAGTGACTAATTTATAAATATATAAATGTATGCATATTCAAATAGGTATATATGTATATATTTATATAATCCTGATTTTAATTTGGGATAAATTATAAAGAGAAATATAAAAAAAATTTGAAAGGGCTATATAGTCATATCGGGAGATAGAATTAAAATACCTCTCCTATTTCCTTTAGTTTGATTAATTTAATAAACCTTTTGTCTAAGTATCTCTGGGAGATAGGATTTAACTAGTAGGTTTTCCGCAATTAAAACTTAACGATTAATCGATGCTTAGTTCGTTTCGGAATTAGCTCGAGTTTAATAATGAAAGTTTCTTTAACGCTTGTCGCAAGAGTGAACTTGTTAATTAATTTAGTATGTTTTTAAAAAAAAATTTGTTCTGTTTTTGCCCTAAATTTTGGGCATGACATTTTGGTATCAGAGCCCTAGGTTCATACACTGGTGAACATGGGCTACATTCATAACTTAGTTGCAAACAAACTATGGCTTAAAGTATAACACTTAGGTGGAACTTGCGAAATAACAAAGTGAAACATGAGTGAAAATGCTTGTGGATCGATAGATCAATATATAGCAATTCAAGGGGTTCCAAGGGTCACTAAAAACCTTGAAAATTGAACTTATTAGTCATAATATTTATGGCTTAAATAAAACCCCGAGGGCTGTGAAATATTCAACTATTTATTCATATGAAGTAATTTCGGTGTCTATTAACGAAAAACTAGACTTGTTGTACCTACGAGGTTACCATTCAATTGGAACCTAAAACGCAATAACTGCCCTAATCAAATCAAGTATGAGGAGTTAATTTTTCAATAAAATACTCTTGATGATAACTAAAAGATGCCACCCATCGAAATACGTTCTTGACATGGAAAATCAAATGAGATAAATAGACCTTAGATGGAGGCACCATAAACAAGATAAATTAAATTTTTAAGTTATGTGAAAATTATAATGGTTAAAAGATCAAGGCCGACATAGAGAACATAAATGAAGAAGAGTTAAGGGGTACTCTTGCAAATCTCAGGAAAGAAGCATTAACCTATCCTAATGGCTAGGTACCTTAAGAATGTGGTCAGGATAAATTTCTTATTAAGAACATTTGTTAGACAATGGTTGTAGCAGTATAGTGAAGCTAGAGTTGGATAACCTTAGAGATAAGAACTAAACTTATGAATGACAATCCCCTTGATCAGAGAACCCTAGTAATACTATAGATGAGTTAGATAAAGAGAAAGGTGGCATGAACTTCTCGGGTAAAAACACGTAATTACAATAAACCCTAAGTTCATCCGTGGGTTATATGATTGGGGAAACAAGCAAGTAAAGCCTCAAATTGATTCCTTTACGGAAAGATAACCTTGACGAAAGTAAATAATGCAAGAGAGAGGAGAGTTGATTTGGGAATCGAACAAAAGATCCCCATTGAAGTGCAAGGAGTGTAAGAGTATTAGAATTTTATGATCTAGAAATGGGTAACTAGATGTCATTCAGAAACTAAGAAGGAAAGTGCAACCCAATCATGGTTAGTCGCTAGGTACAAGACAGTATGTAACACAGTTTAACTACTAGGCACAATCGAAGAAGCCTTGCAAATTTTGACACTCAAGTGTGAGAGTATGCGAAAACATTAAGTATGGACGAAGCAACGTGCAGATGGAAATGGCTTAGGGATTGAGAGTATAATAGTAATATAATACTAAAGTGTTAATGAGGATTAGTTGGAAGTATAAAACTTTTGATGAGAACATTGATAAGGAGCCAAATTATGTGGTTAGCTAAGAATTTGGAAATTATGGGAGTCTTAAGACATTGGTAATTGTTGGACATCCTTATGTTATACCATAATAGGGTAACTGGATATTAGAATGGTAAGATGATTTGTTTAGATCAAAAAGATTGAAGGTGGGATATGCCGGATTTGACTAGTAAGTAAATATAAATAAGTAATATGGAAGGAGATAACTTCCCTTTTTACTAAATTTTTAATTAAAAGGATGGGTGTTGGCCACTTTTCGAGTGCACACCCCCTTGATTTCAAAGTGATTAAGTAAAGTAGAAAAGAATAAGTCCACTCTTTGAGTTGTTTGAGTTATGTCGTGAAATGTGTGGGTTGAAATTGATGTCAACCGTTTTCAATCTTACTTGACAATAATTCCACCCCAAATGGCTCTTAACCATAAGTGTTAGTAATTTTGGCAACAAGCTCCTACCTAAGGAAGGCAAGTGAATATTGGAGGTGAAAATACAAAAATTGGCATAAGGTGCTAAGAAATCAAATAATGTCCCTAGTAAAAACTATAAGATTATTTTATTCAAATCCTAAGTGGTTCTAAGTAAACAAGTGTCAATTTGGTACCGAACTATCAACCGAGTGTGTAAGACATGAAAGTGTCGACACTTGAGTTGCCACGTATCATTGAATCAAGGATTTGCATATTAAGATAGTTAATGGAAACCATAATAAATTAAGTTATTAAGGAAGGATGCAATAACATGATGGAGAAAATTGGATATTTATTAAATAATGGATATTGAACCAAGTAACTACATAAAAAGTCTATCTAGTAGAAGATGGCCTAATTAAGTGCTATTAAACGCAACTGTAATGGAAGAGACTTTTGAGTGAAATTATAGTCGCCCTTATTAAATTTATTCAACCCTCTTGAGAATAAGAGTTATCGTATTTATTACGTTAGTAATGTTCTTAATCCTATCAGCTTTAACTTCTAATTAAGCATAGGTTGCGAATAATTAAGTGTTCAAAAGGATTAGTGCAAGAGGAATGGGCGGAGAATGGTAGAGTTAGTGCAAAACTCCTGTTAGAATATAATTAAGGATGCTAATAGCCCTGTATAGATAGCGGATTATATCGGAAAGTATAGCTTGAAATAGTTAGCACGTGAAGGTTAAAAATCGAGCATGAGTTAAAAAAAAAAAATGAATGTGATCTCTTGCATATAAGAATGTATTTCATAAATTGATAAAGGAGTTTTAAGAATCTAAAATCTCAAAGAGTCTAATAATCACTTCCTAACACACTCAGGACGCGTGATCTTGGGTGATGTGCTGCGGTTACTCCCTATAGCATGGCTAGAATTGGTCATCTTGTTTCGAGTTTGATCCAACATTAATTTTGATCTTTCTTTGAAGAGTATATTGTGACACTGGGGCTAGGACTTTCTTTTTGGTTTATTTTGTTTATGAAGAGAAGACCACTAAAATTTATGTTTCTTTTTATATGAACTATGGCACTTGCCGTGTTTCTAGTTTTAATATTTTTCAATTGCCGGCATTTTTCTTCTTTTATTGGACTTGGCAGAAGTAACTTGTATTTTGGTCTTGTAAAGTGTCAAGTGGTCATTTTGATGGTTGATACAACTAGCCCTAGTGATGTGATTTGTGTAAATGTCTATCATGTTCGTTGAACCACTGATAGTGTGTCAAGGGAGAATACCGCAAGGAGTGAAATTAGGCACCAAAAGTAACAAAGGACGTGTTTTATCGAATTAAGATAAAGGAAGGAATATCCTCCTAAGTAAAATTAATTGCGAGTAATCTGAAAAAGAAAGTTTATAACAATAGTGTGACCTAGACCTAATAAATTGTGAAAGTAATGATTATCGACTGGTAAATTTGGCATGGGTATGGAGATGATTGTGTGGATGATATCTAAAATAAGTTTTAATAATTTCTATCATTCCCTTAGAATGGGGTTGTTGTGTACTTTAATGGTTGGAAAATTGTGAATGATGCTCCCTATAAAACTTAAACCTTGGAGCCTATAAATATAAAAACATGTTAATCCCTAGTGGTAGAAAACTACCCTATATAAGGGTGGAAATTGAAGAACCTAAATATGCTTTTGCCTTGTCACCTAAGAAAGTAGGAAGAAATTATGCACCTAGGACGATTTTACGAATATTATATTAACACCCTAATGAGGTGCCTCGAATGTAGAATAAGTAGCTTCATGGTGGTTAAGTGTGATGTCGGTTTTCTTAAGTAACATGCTTGGACGTGAATATAGTAGCATAAGCATGCTTTTAAAACAAATCCTAAATTAGTAGATCTCCTAGAAAATTCTATATGTGTAACCTTGATTGTGGGAGTTGATGTGTGTTATTGATATGATTTGGATGGCGAAATAATGTAAATTGCTGAAAGATAGAACTTTGCAAAACACCTACCTGAGATCAAAGGGAAATGTAATAAAAATACTAAGAATTTAACCTTGTGAAGATAGTAAGTTAATTACAATAATAAGTTGATTTTGGTATTTCATCATTCTAGTAGACACGGTAATAGTTTGAGTAACTTATGGAAATGGAGGGCAATGTTATGTCCCTACTTTGAAATTCTACTCATGCGACTTCCAGGAGTAAGTCGAACCCTAGGGGAGGAGGATGTAAGGCCCTCCCCAAACCAAGCTTTGATTTACTTAGTTGACCATGTTTGACTTATTAATAAATGCTTTATTATTCGATAGAATGGACTATGTTAGACAGATAGATTGGTGAGAAAGGTAATTGAACCAAGTTATAGAGTTATTGCACCTTGTGGTGTGCATTTTGATTTATTATGAATTTGAAATCCTAAAAGATTCAATGACTGGATAATCTTGATTTAACGTATGTCAGCTATGTCTAAATGTAGAACGTATATGATTTCGTGATTTGATAACATTGATGAATGTTGATGCTTCATTTATATGCTTTATGATAAAGAACTCTATATGATCCTAAAATAGGATAAATATGAGAGGAGGTATATCATTATTGGATTTGCAGGACTTACTATGATGATAGAAATAGGAATGCATGTTTTAATGTATGGATCAAAATTATGTGAATGATGATAATTGTTATGTGGAGTTATTTGGATAAAGGATGTATTGATTGATAAATGTATATTGTATGCAGAGTGCTTGTAGTGCATTATTATTCATGTGTTTTATGTTATATGAGATTATTTGGAAGTACTAATGTGTAAATTGAGATGCGCAGGAAATTTACCATGTGACCATGGAAATTACGGAGAATCAAACCTAGACTTATGTATGTTCGTAAGCCAGGGGTTGTCTATTTGGAGAGACCACACCCCGTTTGTGTTGTATTTTATTTGTATCAGTATATGCTGCATGAGTGTTTAGTGTTAATTAAATTTTATATGTAAAAACCACGAGAGGCAATTTCATGTTTTATTTTTGTAAAGGTGTTTTATTGGTGTCACTTGACACATGTGTGGATTTAAATTTATATGTTTTATTTTGTCTCTTGGTGGGAAAGTGTTTAATTATAATTAATCTTAAATAAAATAATGTGTTGTCATAAATACTTTGGGAATATAATATTTGGAGTGGTCAACTTATGTTTGACCCGAAAATAAACTTCAGAAGGGTTTAAAATGGGTTAAATGAACACCTAGGGGTAGTTTAATAGGGTTTCCTAATGCCCATAAGGTATACCTAGGGGTTAGGGGAAATTTTAGGCAAGTTTCTACTTTATAATGATCTTTTTAACGCTTTAAAAATTGGTTTTTTTGAGTTGAGCGAAAATTGAAAATTAGAAGTTAAATCTAATCAAGATTTTTCCTTTTTGGATTGAGAGTCTTTTTGCATTTTTTGCTTTCTTTCTTCTTTTTGGTTTTTTTTTTTTATAATCCTGTGAGAACTCAGAGAGTGAGCTTCTTAAGGAAGATTTTTGGGAATAGCAGGGTAATCACCCACTCTCCATTTTTGGAGACAGAAGAAAAAAATGTAGAAGAAAAATAATGTTCTGGAATAGAGAAATTGAATAAGGGTAGAAGGAAAAAGATTTGTGGATTGGGCAGCTCTTCTTCAGATATCATAATAACCTTTGGGCAGATTAAGGTTGGTTTCAATTTTTTTTTACTTTTAATGTCTTCTTCTTGTTTATGTCTGGAAGATGTTGAATAAGAAATCTGTATTCTTGAAAGTTTATGTGTGAAATTCTTTTGGTATTTTGTTTTATGAATTGATGTGTTTTGGGAGTTTTCTCAAGATCTCTTACTCTTGGGAGAGAAGAGGATCTTGAGGGTGGTAGCAGTGACAGCCCTCGAGTGAGAGACTCTCTTTTGAGAGCGATCACAAGGGATCTTTGTGTGACCCTTGCTGCATGGCTTGTTTGTGCAATGGGGGTCATAAGGAGGGATATAAGGCTAGAATGCCTTTGGGGGGCATAAGGAATAAGGGGTTGAGATTATTGATATTATTATTGTGCCATGAGGTGGCTTCTTGTTTATTTCATACTTGCAATTCTCCTCAGGGTATTTGGTCCACTACCACCCTTTGAAAATGTTCATCACCAAAGTGTGGTGCTGTGAAAGCCAGGTTGGGAATGTGTCTGGAATATCTATATGCATTGTTTTCTATGTGTTTGCCTGTTTGTTACCCGTCTAGGAATTGGTTCTCCGAGCTCGGGGGTGGCTACTAGTTAGCCTAGGCTGGGAGGTGAGCACTTCGTGGTTAATTTTGTGTTTTCTATTATGCAGGAAATTCAGAGGAAAGGGAATAGGAACCATGAAAGAGATACAGAAGATTGTATTTGAAGATACTTGAGTTCAGTTGCAGTTGTTTGTTTAAAGTTGTAATTTGTGAAAGTAGTCTTGAAGTTTTATTGTTGTGACTATTCAGAGAAAACATTCTGTAAATTGGTAGAATATCTTAGAGATGTTTTAAAAAAAAAAAAAGAAAAGAAAAGCTTGTTATTTCTACTTTTGGCTTATTTAAAAAAAAGAAAGTTAATTTGTGTAGCATGCAAAAGCTTTATGTATTTTGGAAAGAAATAAAAGAATTGTTTTCATTTAGATTTTACCTGTATCTTTAATTGAGGCAAAATAGAAGTTTAATTGAGCTGAAAGCTTTTAAGTATTTTAAATAGAAAAAGTTGTTTTAAGTGAATATGTTATTAGAAAAAAAATAAATAATAAATGAATTTCTTTATTTCCAGAAAAAGTATAATGTATCTTGGATTAATACTCTAAATTGTATTTTAGTTGGCATTGATTTAAAAAAAAAAGAGCTTATTTTATAGATGTATTTATATTTTTGATTAAACTTAATGTTTTTCCCTTTATTATATTAGTTTAAAAATTTGCAAGTAAAATTCTCTTTTAAAAAAATATATATATAAATTTTATATTGAATTAAATTTCATCTTTTTAACTATGCTTATTTAAGTTATGTAAATGTCAATATATATATATATATATATATATATATATATATATATATATATATATATATATATATATATATATATATATATATATAAATATATATATTTATATATTTATATATATATATATATAAATTTTTATATATTATATTTTAAAAAAAAAAAAAATTTAAAAAAAAATAATAATGCTTTGGGTCCCCGCGGACTCCACTGTGTGTACGCACAGTGGACGACCGCGCAACGCCCACTGTGTGCACACACAGTGGAACCGCTTGCGGTTCCCACTGTGTGGGCACACAGTGGACAGCCACGGCCGCCACTGTGTGGCCACACAGTGGGGAGCCGCCAGCGGCGCCCACTATGTGGGCACACAGTGGTGTCGCGGCGCCCACTGTGCGCTCACACAGTGGCGCGTGTGGCCAAGCCTGTTTTCCCTTCCTCCGTGACCTACGATAAATGGATTCATGGCCGCCAAGTGCTTCGGCCCGGCCAAAAAAAATATTGACTGTAAAAAAAAATATAAATGGTTTAAAACCCTAGCCAAATGGGGCTAGGGCAAGTTATTAATAAATAAGATAATTGGATTTTAATAGTATATAAGTGGGGAGATTAAAACCCTAATTAGGGTTGGGGAAATTATGAAACAATTTTTAGGAAGATATAATGGTTTTAAATTTAGAATTAAAACATTTGTCAATTATGCAAAATATATAATATATATATATGTATCCATATGGGTATATAAATATATGTATATATAAATGAAATTTTGAGTACTTTGATTAAGTGACTAATTTATAAATATATAAATGTATGCATATTCAAATAGGTATATATGTATATATTTATATAATCCTGATTTTAATTTGGGATAAATTATAAAGAGAAATATAAAAAAAATTTGAAAGGGCTATATAGTCATATCGGGAGATAGAATTAAAATACCTCTCCTATTTCCTTTAGTTTGATTAATTTAATAAACCTTTTGTCTAAGTATCTCTGGGAGATAGGATTTAACTAGTAGGTTTTCCGCAATTAAAACTTAACGATTAATCGATGCTTAGTTCGTTTCGGAATTAGCTCGAGTTTAATAATGAAAGTTTCTTTAACGCTTGTCGCAAGAGTGAACTTGTTAATTAATTTAGTATGTTTTTAAAAAAAAATTTGTTCTGTTTTTGCCCTAAATTTTGGGCATGACAATTCTGTAGAAGTAAAGGATCACCGGTAGACAACAAAAGTTCTAGCTTGAAAGGTAAAGAAAAGGTTGAAGAGGTTAAGCAAGAATTCTAAAAACAATGGATTAGAAAAGCTCATCTAAATATTGGGAATACTCCTCCACCGGTAGAACCAGTCAATGCTTCACCGGAAGGACAAAGTGATGCTTCACCGATAGGACAAAGTGATGCTTCACCGGTAGGACAGAGCAATGCTCCACCGGTAGGAAGTTCTTCATCTAATTGAAGAAAGTTTCCTTGAGGGTTTGGCAATCTAAGGACACGTGCTATTATTCCCTCGGTTAGAGATGAGAAGTTGGAAATTACTAATTACTAACAAACAATGTTAAGTGAATACTTAACCAACATGCATTTAATGTGGTAGATGGCGAAAAGACACTAAATTTGAGGTTTTGGCTCCATTTCATTTCACCGAGATTTCAAACCTACGAAGAGCGTGAAGACTCTGAGCTAAGGCATTTCGAGCAAGAGGTAAGAACACTTCAAGCAATCATCCATCCTAAAGGTAGTAAAAGTTATTTTATCATGGCATCCACCTCTGCAATTGAATACATAGCAAACTCTACTTGTCATGCCCAAAATTTAGGGCAAGAACAGGATAATTTTTTTTCTTCTTAAAACCATAACTTAGAACATCAATTTGACTAATTTGAAAAGATCCTACATGTTATGTTTTAACTAAGTTTAGAGTTAACTTTATTCCATTAACACAAGTAAACAAATAATTATTCAAATCAAAATAATAATACCAAATTAATTATTATCTTAACTCTTCAACTTATTCTATTAGATTAAATTAAATCCAAAGATCTGAATCGCTCGACAAGGGTACTATAAGTTTCCAATAGTCATAATTAGCTTTTATATTCTCAATAAAATTATTCCAACCTCCATTTTAGTCCCTTTAGATAAGTAATATTGCCACAAAATTTAGTTTCCCCAACGTTAATTTAATACATTGAAAATTAATAATATTCTGCTTAAATTAAAATATTTCAACTATTTAATTAAGCCATTTATTACTACTTAAAATTTTAAACTAAAAATTACTCCCTCTATTTAAATCAATTTAACCCGTACTTAAGATGTGCTCAAATTAATTTAACTAAGGTATGATTAAGCCACTTGCTTTATTTATTCCAAAAATAATCTTCATTAAATAAATATTTAATCCGATAGAAATTCTTTTTTTTTTCCCTTAACTACCACTTTCTATTTCTTAATTACATATATGTGTATATAAATAATTACAATTATTTATATAAACACATATATTGAAAACTAATATTTAAACCATGTAATAATTTCTTTCTAAATTTATTTAGACCAAAGCATGCAAACCCTAGTTATAGGTTTGCATTATAAAACCTTCCTAAGATTAATTTTTTTTTTTATTAAATCTAATTCCATTACCCTAGCCCTACTCGGGCTAGGGTTTTATACATATACTTTTTTTTGTTTACCCCCTTTTCTTATTAGTAGGGCCGAATTTATTGACCCCCGAGCGGCGGCCATGGTGGAGGAGGGACGCAGTTCAGGCGACGGCAAAAATAGCAGAGGGGGTTGAAGGTGGAAGAGGCGGCCAAAGGGGGGGCTTGCTCCCCACAGAGACGGCGGCGTCGTCACTGTGGGTCGCCGCCCACAGTGGAGGCCGAGGCCTTCCACTGTGGGTTGCGGCCCACAGTGGTGGTGGCAGCCGCCACTGGGGAGCCTGCGCCCACTGTGAAAAAGGGCCGCCGCAGGGGCCGAGCCCCAATAAGTTTTATTTTATTTTTTTATTTTTTTTTGTTTTATTTAAAACAAAATTTAATTTGTTATTTTTTTTTTTTAAATATAATTATATATATAAATATATAAATAATTATATATATAAATATATATATATATATATATATTTCTTTATATATATATATATATTCATAGCACTTTTATATACATGCTATATATATATTTCTTTATATATATATATATAGCACTTTTATATACATGCAGACATAAATACATTATTTTTATTTTGGTGACCATTATTCTGATTTTAGATATAAAAAAAATATAAATGGATTAATACTTTCCTAATTCATTTATAGCAAGGGTATATATTTTTTTTCTAAGCAATAACTATACAAGTATTTTATTTCTTCCTTCTGCTATATACATGACTAGATTTATTAGTTTTACCAACAACTAAATAATCTAGATTTTATTTAATTAAGACTAGATTAGAATAGCGATTATCATTTTTGAAATAAATAATTTTACAGACTTTGCAAAAAGAAAACTTACAACAATTAAATAAAGACAGATTTGTTTTATCCTAGGCATAAAGTAATAGACTGATCATAGTTAATTTCACACAGCAAATTTAACAAGTTAAAAATTTACATTTACTAGATAAACTATCTATCTAGATACTAATTTTTGAATAAATGAAAGGATAATTTTCCAAGAAATAATCTATTCTAAAGTACATTTATAGAAAACAAAATTTAAATGATTTATATGCAGCCTATAATATGCATGCAACACTAATCTCATTATTATTATTTTATTTTTTTTGAATGCATACGAATTAAGTAACTTTCTTGCTTTGCAATTTAATACAAAAAAAAAACACATCAGATATAACATTTTGAGCTTTGGAAAAATTCTAAATTTATAAATGCACAATTTCTTTTCTGCAATAAATAGCATACTAAAATATTACAACTTTTTTTTTTTTAAAGGAAATGTATTTCAAGATAACACTTTTATTACTATACAATGGGTCTCTCATTACCAACAAATGAGGACCCCTTTTTTGTTTCTTTCAAATAAAAATTACATTTACAAATAAATTTCCTGCAACTAATAACTCCTACAACCTTCCACTTGTCCTACTCTTTTCTTCTGACAATCCTGCAATGTAAATCAAATCTATGACCATGGAGTGCTCACCACCCAGCCTAGGCTAATTGGTAGCCACCCCCGAGCTCAGAGAACCAAGCCCTAGATGGGAAACAAACATGCAAACACAAAAGGGGCAGAATGCTCACAAATTCAGACACACTCCCATCCCAGCTACACTGCACCACACTTTGGTGATGACCTTTTTAAGGGTGGTAGTGGACTAATACCCTGAGGAGAACTGCAAGTATGGAAAACATGTAGCCACCTCATGGCACAACAAATACATCAAGAATTGCAACCCCTTATTCCTTATGCCCCCCAAGGCATTCTAGCCTTATTTCCCTCCTTATGACCCCCATTGCACAAATAGGCCATGCAGCAAGGGTCACACAAAAATCCCTTGTGATCACTCTCATAACGAGAGTCTCTCACTCGAGGGTTGTCACTGCTACCACCCACAAGATCCTCTTCTCCCCCAAGAGTAAGAGGTCTTGATGACTCCCAAAAACACATACAAAACATAATACAAAATACCAAATGGAATTCCCAAAAGGACATACAAAGAAGCAAATCTTTTACACCAACATACTTCAAACATATGCAAAAAGAAGCCATTTTAAGTAGAATGCAACCAACCTTAATCCGCCCAAAGGTAGGTTAGTTTTGTTGAGGATGAGCTACCCAATTCCACAGTTCTTCTCCTTCTACCCTTAGCCAAAATTCTCTATTCGAAATCTATTCTATTCTTTAACAATTTCTCTAGTCTCCAAAAATGGAGAGTGGGTGATTACCCACAAATTTTCTAATTCTTACTTAAGAAGCCCATTTTGAGAGTTCTCACATGTTTCTAAAAACTAAAGAGGAAGGTAAGATAGAATGGGAAAGGGAACTCTCATTCCAAAAGGAAAGTTTACAACTAGGTTCAATCTTCTAATTTCAATTTTCACACAACTCAGAAAAGTCAATTTTTAGGGTGTCTAAAAGGTCACTTAGGAGTAGAAACTTGCCTTAAATTACCCCTAACCCTTAGGTATACCTTATGGGCTTTAGGAAACCCTATTAAACTACCCCTAGGTGTTCATTTAACCCTTTTTAAACCCCTCTAAAGTTTATTTTCGGGTCAAACCTATGTTGACCACCCCAAAGATTCTTTACCCAAGGTATTTATGACATCATGTTACATTAATTGAAAAACCTATAGTTGAACACTTTCCCACCAAGAGACAGAAATAAAAATTCAAACTTAAATCCACACATGTGTCAAGTGACACAAAGAAAACACTTTTACAATTTAATACATGAAATCGTCTCTTGTAGATTTTACACAAATCAATTAAATAACACTTAACACACATGCATCATATATTGTTACAAATAAAATACAACACAAACGGGGTGTTGTCTCTCCAAATAGACAAACCCTAGCTTACGAACATACATAGGTCTAGGTTTGGTTCTCCATAATATTTCCATAGTCACATGGATAACTTCCTGTGCATCTCAATGTACACATTAGTAACTTTCAAATATCTACAAATAATATAAATTATAGGAATAATAATACACATCATCAGTTGCATACAATTTACATCTGAACAAATCAAATACATCTTTTATCCAAGCAATTTCACATAAGCAATTCATCCTAATTCTCCTAAACTTAAACATACATCATAATTCTATTATCATAGTAAAGTCCTGCAAATTCAATAATGACATTTATCACCACAATTTCATCTTATTCAAAAATCATGTAGTGCTCTATCTCATAAAGCATATAAATAAATCATCAATATATAGCAATGTTATCCAAATCCTGAAATCATATAAGTTCTAAATTCCAAAATGCATCAGAATAAAGTATCCGTAATAGTCTCAATATAAAAACCACTGAAATGTCAGACTGAGTTGAGGTGAGGCCTCACACTACTATTCTCGAAGTTATAAAAAGACCTAGGCCCATATTTCAATTAGTTCCCGAGATAGAAAAGAAAGATGAAACCTTAGGTGCTTTTTCTCAAATTCCTAAGGGATTTGTTTATGCTAAAGATCCCAGAATTTACATTCATTGTAACATTGAGGAACTAGGAGATGAAGAGATTAAAACCATGTTTAAAACTATCATATGTGATGAATCCAGCAATGTAAAAGATGAACACAAGATCATTGAAACCCTAGGATTTACAGAGATCCTTAGCATTCTTGAATTTCCCAAGGATGTGATTAGGATAGTCTTAAGCAGGGTACAAGGTGAATTTTTCTGGTTAGATGCAATTCACAAAATCACTAAGGAAGCTGTGAAAGCTGTCATAGGGTTACCAACCACTGGTAAAAGGCCAGACAAAAACAAGAAGGTTTCCAATGACCTAGTTACTCAGTTAACTGGTGCCACATCTGACAGAAGGTCCTTAAGAGTAAATGATGTAATAGATATTAATGTGAGATTTATCAACATGATATTAGGATATAAATCTACTCATGCAAATAGACTCAATTCAGTTTCAAGTTTATGCATTAAGAGTGCTTATGATATGGTCACAGATAATGCAAAGAGTGGTGTATGTGAGTGGTTGAAAGATGAATTAATTGACAACTTAGGCAAGATTAAGAAGGACAAGAAAGGAACTTTTAAATTTGGAAATCTGTTAGTATGTCTGATGTTACAAATAACCAAACAGGGTCCTGGTATAGGCTACAAAGAACTTGGATATGATATATCGATAGGAAAATAGCTAACAAAACTATTCAACAATATGGGAGAAGATAAGGAAAACAATATCCATGATTTCTTTCAAGCACTAAAGGCCAAAATGAAGAAAAGAATCAGATTATCACAAAAGATTGTTGACAAATATAAGGATGAAATATGCTTTGTAATCAAGAAGGATGAGATCTGGATGGAAGCAGTCATCCCTAGGACTTTTTGGGTAACAGAGATGGGCTATGAAATAGATGATCATATAATTGAAACATATGCTAAAGCACTTCTAGAAGCCCCTAAAGAACCTAAGGAAGAAGTATTTGGTAGTGCAAAAACTATTGAAAGCCAAATACAATCTAAGAAAAGAGTGAAAAAGGTTGAGGTAGTTGTGAGAAGAGGTTCCAGACAGGCAAAGGCCATTAAAGAAGATGTGTTAAAGCAAACCAGTATAACAGAGGATGAGTTAGAAGCTCCACAACTTGAGACTCATCTATCACTGATAGGCACTTCTTCAGAGAGTGACATACCTACAAATTTCAAGAGAGTTGTAAGGAAAAGAGATCCCTCACCGACAACCACACCCTCACCTAGGAGGACAACACAAAAACAACAAGTAGTGAGATCTCCGGTAAGAAAGGCTACACCAAAGAAGAAGAAATTGACACCCAAGAAGAAGAGGACAGATAAGGACTAGGCCCCTCTTGATATACTATTAAATGAAATTACAGAGGAAGGAAAATTGAAGAATATAGAGAAAATACATGACACTCTAACAGCTGCTGAAAAAGAACAAGTAGAAAATAGTGTTATATTGCATATGGATATGTATAAGAAATTTTTGATGTAAGTAGTAAATGAAGTTCCAGATGAACTATTTAAGAGACTGGAAGCAAGAAGACAAGCAGTAATAGAACTTGACAAGAAAATAAAGATAGAAAAGCTACTTGTTGTATATCCAGTGAATTCACCCAAAGAAATTGATGACTTAATTGATGAAGCCAACTGGACAGTATTTTCTACTGCACACCGACACATTGATTTGATGGTTGGAAGAGTTAATGAGGTGACTGAGGAGACAGAAAATGCATGGGACATTTTTCTAGTTGAAAAAGAAAAACAAGAAGAATACACGAGTCACAAACCTATAAAGGTATATCAAAAAGAAACAGACAAGAGTAAAGGTAAAGTTGGTGGACCACCCAGTATCAAGGTTAAAGACAACTTACCCCCACCTCCTTTGATTACTCCATCGGTAAAAATAACAGCTACAAAAGATAAACCAATAGTTGAAAGTATGGATGTAGAGGATTTTAATCCTAATCCTGAAGTTTTATACGCAGTGGATGTTGATACTCAAAAGATCAACATTGTGGTAGACAAAGATACAACTGATAAGACTAGTGAGCCTATGGTAGCTGAGAAAACTGATAACATACAGAAGAAACCGACAGATGACAAAGAGAAAAAGGTAGAGACTCAGACTCAGACTGAGACAATGCAACAAAAAGAGAAACAAACAGAGCAAAAGGCTCCTGAACAGGAACAACAACAAGAACAAGAACAGGTTCATAAGGAAATAGTGCCACCGACAACTAGAGAAGTAGAAAAACCATTGCTTAAGGAAATGAAAACACAAACAGACCTACCAGAGGTCAATACAAGCTTGGTTACTTCCACTGGCGGTACTCAGAATGTTGGTTCATCATCAGGCTACAAATCAACTAATGTGACTGAAGTACTCTTGGATTCAATTAAAAAGATAACAGATTGCAGCTCATAAGCTTATAAGGCAATTGATGACACCATACCAATTTTGAAGGTAATTGCTCCTAACTATAATATAGACAATAAAGATTCTTTAGGACAACTTGATACCTTGTGTAAATATATCACATAAAACATTGAGAAAATAAAGGAAGAGACATAGAAGGACAAAGTAGAAATTGAAAAACAAAGATTCTTTGATGAGCAGATAAAGAAGTGTACCAGAGATTTCGACACACTTCTACCAGAACTGTGTAATTTATTAAAAGAGTACAAAACTCTATACAAAGACACCTGTAAGACAAACTTTTTGACTGTAGATATTGATAAGAAGATGAGCAAGGTACAGGATGAAATCAACAAACTTGCAAATAATTTTGTTAACTCACCTGATACATTATCAGTTTTTGAACAGAAGATAACAAATTTTGAGGAAGAATTACTTAAATTTGAAAGAGAAAAGGAGAGAATGGTGAATAAGGCAAAGCATCTGAGATTAAAACTGAGTCCAAGATTGGAATCTTTAATATCATTGTGGAAGGAAGTATTTGAGGCACTAATACAGGGACATAAAACACTGGCAGAGCATTTGCAACATCTCACTGGTACAGTTAAAAGAACAGAGTCAGCAATAAGAGATAGTAAAAATTTTATGGAGAGTATAAACTTGATTTTGGTGGATATATTTCAAATTGTAACTGCCTAGTTACAGGGTTGAAACTACAAACTCTACTGACATCTTGACAACCTTTGTCATTGATGCCAAAGGGGGAGTAGTGGAATGAGAAAATTCAACATCATAGGAATCATATGCTCAGGGGGAGCACACACATTTTTGGTAACATTTTTGGACTTCACATTTTTGGATACACTTTTGAAATTTCTCATGAGTGTTGCCATCAATGCCAAAGGGGGAGATTGTTGGCATATGCACACTCCAATGAGACATTGTATGTGATTGAAGGTTTTGTCATTGATGGCAACCTTATAATCCTATGGCATTGACAAGGCATTACACCGACAAGTTAGTGCACCGGCATCAATGATCAGACTCTACACCGACACAGAGAAAGGAAGTATACTGGCACAGAGGCCGATAGGATTTTGTCATATTATAATTTGTTTATTATTGTAAAAACTTTGTAAGCCGACTTGGCATGTTGTAAAATGACTCTTATATATAAAAGAGATAATTGTAGACATTTTGTAATGAAGGCAGAAATGAATAAGGTTATGTAAGTGATGTATGCAAAATATTAAGGTAGACCTATTATGTGAAATATAGGGTAAAGGGTTTATGTAAGAAGTAGAGCAGCAACTGGTACTGAATCAGGCATTATAGATGCTATTTTAAAGCAGTACAAGATACTGGATTTGTATAATCCACATTGTAAGTTAGTGAGACTTCCCATTTGAGCAGTGAGCTCTAGGCAATTGGCCTTCCTACATGTGCAGGCCCCTATTGTAAGTAATATTCTCCTATTAGCCGGTAAGTGGATATTGTGGGTCACAAATCCCACCAAGGTTTTTTGCACATTGGGTTTCCTCATTAAATCCTTGTGTCATGGTGTACTTTGCATGTGGATGTTTTTAATTCTGTTTATTGCACTATTTCTTGCATACCGGTACACTATTATAATATATTCTGCATGTTTTAAGATCAGAAATTTTGTACACCAGTTAGATACTAATTCACCCCCTCTCTCAGTATCTATGGGAATCCTAACACATACCAATTCACATGTTTCTCAATATAATAGTTTATACCACTATACCGGTTCACTTTGCCAACTGTTTAGCTTTAATATACCTGTTCACTGCTTTGCACATATACCAGTTCACCACATTGTATCGATTCACATTTCAGCATATTGTCGATTCACTCTCCAACATATTGACATCAATGACAACATAATATCATCATGTCAACATACTCAGCACAAATGCCAACAATCTCCCCCTTTGGCATTGATGGTAATATGCAAAGAGCTATCTTTCTGCATCACATCTTCTCCCCCTTTGACAATAATGCCAAAGTGAAGGCACAAGCTTTCCTATTCCACTATGCTACTCCCCCTGAGGAGTAGTATCCTTCAACACATCAATCCAGAAAAATTTGGACACTGCAATAGCTGACTGATGTGGAGTACATACTTTCATTTCACCTCTTGAAGGGGCAGCACCCCTAATTCACTTCTTAAATAGGTAAATGAAGCCTTTGGTAGAGGCTTGGTGAATATATTTGCTAACTACTCCTTACTAGAAACATGTTCCAGTACAACCTCCTTGTTCTAAACCTTTTCCCTCAAGAAATGATACTTGAGCTCAAAGTGCTTGGTTCTAGCATGCAAAACTAGATTCTTGGAAATGTTAATTGCACTTGTATTGTCACAAAATATGCTTACCGATTCAAACACACAAACTTTGAAGCCATTCAATACATGCTTCATCCAAATAGTCTGGGTGCAGTTCATAAAAGCTACAACATACTCCGCTTCTATTGTAGACTGAGAGATACAACTCTTCTTTTTGCTCATCCATGAGACCAGTCTACCACCAAGGAAGAGTGCACCACCAGTTGTGCTCTTCCGATCATCTACATTACAAGCTCAATCAGCATCTATGAATACTTTCAGGTTAAAATCATTATTGTATGGATACCATAACCCATAGTCAATAGTTCCCTTCAGATATCTAAAAATCTGCTTGACTGCTACCAAGTGGGATTCTCTAGGGCTTTGTTGAAACCGAGCGGTAATACCCACTGCATGTGCAATGTCCAATCTCCTATGCACTACATAATGCAACTTACCAATCATTGATCGATAATCCTTCTCATTTACCACCATTGAGTCATCTTCTTTTGATAGCTTACAACCGGTCACTATTGGTGTACCAACCGGTTTACTATCTTCCATGCCGAAGGTCTTCAACACCTCTTTGACATACTTGGACTGAGTAATAAATATTCCATCTTTCATTTCTTGAATCTGTAGTCCAATGAAGAACTTAATCTCCCCTATGAGTGACATTTCAAACTCCTTTTTCATCTCATCAGCAAATTCATGACTCATCTTGTCATCTCCTCCAAAGATGATGTCATCAACAAATACTTCATAGATTAGAATTTGATCTCCTTCTGATTTCAAGTAGATATTGCTATCTTCACTTGTTCTTTCAAATCCAATCTTCATAAGATGGGAGTGCAAGCATTCATACCATGCTCTAGGTGCCTTCTTCAGTCCATACAAGGCTTTATGTAGCCTACACACCATGTCACTATCTTCTGACAAGGCAAACCCATTTGGTTGCTCTGTATACACCTCCTCTTCAAGTATTCCATTTAGGAATGCAGATTTTACAAACATTTGGGATACCTTGAATCATTTAAAAGATGCATATGCAAGAAGCATACAAACTCCTTCCAATCTGGCTACTGGGGCAAAGGGTTCTCCATAGTCTTCTCCTTCTTCTTAAGTATAACCTTTACATACTAGTCTGGCTTTGTTCCTTACCACTGTTCCATCCTCATTCAGCTTGTTTCTGAAAACCCATTCGGTTCCAATGACATTTTTATGCTCCAGTCTAGGTACCAAAGACCATGTACCATTCTTCTCTATCTGGTCAAGTTCCTCCTCCATTGCCTTGATCCAGTCTTTATCTTTGTGTGCCTCTTTGAATGATTTAGGCTCAAATTCAGAGATCATACAAGAATTTTCTCTGACCTTTCTTCTTGTAAGGATTCCTGCATCCTTATCTCCTATGATTTGCTTTGGATCATGATTTAGTTTGACATACTGAGGAATGCTCTTGACTAATTTCTCTTGCTTTTCTTCTTCATCCTCATCTTCATCAGCATCAATATCTATTAGTGTAGGAACATTGTTACTGGTACTTGGCTAATTAGCAACCGGTTCCCAGAAGGTTACTATTGGTTCATCTCTTACTTGCTTATTGCCAGTTTCCTCAGGTTTTCCAGGATTTTCATCAACTCTAACATTGATGCTTTCAACAATTCTCTGAGTCCTATTGTTGAAACATTTGAGAGCTTTGCTCTTGGTGGAATATCTTAGGAATATTCCTTCATCACATTTTCTCTGATGTTCACTTCTCTTGATATAACATCTGCTACCAAACATTCTAAAGTAGCTTACCACTGGTGTCTTACCAGTCCAATACTCATAAGGATTCTTATCCTTTCCTTTCTTGATGAGTACTCGGTTCATTGTGTATACTGCATTGCTCACCACTTCTCTCCAAAAGGTGTGAGCAACTTTTCCTTGGATCAACATAGTTCTAGCTACTTCAACCACAGTTTGGTTGTTTCTCTCTACTAAGCCATTCTGTTGTGGAGTTCGGGGGGCAGATAGTTGCCTCTTGATACCATTCTCTTCACAATATTTGTTGAATTCACCAGAAGTGAATTCCCCTCCTTGATCAGTTCTAAGGCATTTGAGTCTTCTACCACTTTCCTTTTCTACCAATGCTTTGAAAGCTTTGAACTTCCCAAAGGCTTCAGACTTGTCCTTCAAGAATGTGACCCACATCATTCTTGAGAAATCATCTGTAAGAATCATAAAATACCTATCTCCATGCACACTCCTAGTTTTCATAGGACCATACAAATCAGTATGCACAAGATCAAGTAAATTGTCTGCTATGAAAGATTTACCTTTGAAAGTTGAGGAATACATTTTCCCCAGTTGACATTCTCTACACAAAGGATTTTCCAGTTTGCTCAGCACCGACAATCCTTTGATTGCCTTGGTCTTACTGGCCTTCACAATGTTATCAAAGTTTACATGGCAGAGTCTCCTATGCCATATCCAACTATCATCAAATTTACTCATAAGACATGTACTTATATTTGCATTCAACTGAAATAGGTTACCTTTGGTCTGCATACCGGTGGCCATCAATTCACCATTCTTTCCTTTGATTTTGCACGCTCCATTTTTGAATTCTAGAGTGAGTCCACTGTCATTCAGTTGGGCAACACTCAATAGATTGTGTCTGAGACCTTCCACCCAATATACATTCTCAGCACTGCTCTTTCCATTTTGAGAGATGGACCCTCTTCCTTTAACCATACATGGTGCATCATTACCAAAATGAACCACACCACCATCATATTCTTCCAAGGATAGAAACTTGCTCCGGTCACTAGTCATATGGTGAGAACAACCACTATCAATAATCCACTCATTGGAATTATCAAAGCAGGAGACAAGAGCCTTCTTGTCTTACACATCTTCCTTTACTACAAGAAACACAATATCTTCATTCTCTTCATCTTCCGATTCCTCATCTATGACACCTTCATCAACTGCAACAAAATAGTTTCTCTGGTTTCCTCCTTTGAATTTATTGAATGTCTCTAGTTTGTCCTTGTTGTCACCATTAGGATAGTTTATAGCAATATGTCCTATCTGATTACAAGAAAAGCATTTCAAAGGGAGCTTACCTCTGTATTTACCGATTCCTTTAGGAAGTTTCCTTGCAAGAAGAGCTTCGAATTCCATCAGGATCTCCTCATCATCCAATTCTCTGCTCTGTCTTGGTTCGCCACTGGTGCTTGCTTCTTTTCCTTTTCTGGATGGTACAACAGAAGCTCTAAAAGCTGATTCAGTCTTTTGAACACTGCCATCAAAACTATTTAGCTCATAGGTTGTCAACTTTGCAATGATGGAGTCTACAGATACCTTAGTCTTGTCTATTGATCTCAACTCCTAAATAGCAGCAACCCTTATTGCATAGAATAGTAATAAGGATCTTAGAACTTTGCTTACCATAGTGGAATCTTCCATTTTACCACCTGCGCTCTTAATATCTCCAACAACAGTTTTGATCCTTATTCCATATTGTTGAATGGTCTCACCTTCAACCATCTGCATGTCTTCAAACTTCCCTATAAAGCTTTCTTCCTTAGCTTGTTTTACATGCTCATCACCACCATAGATATTCTCAAGAGTGTCCCATACTTCTTTGGGATTATCTTTATCCTGGACATCAATAAACTCAATGTCAAATAAGCTATTGATTAGGGCTTCCATGAATTGCCCATTCTCTTGTATTTCTCTCTTTTGATCATTGGTGAGAGTGCCGGTAGGAATAACAAAAAGATTCTCAACATAGCTCCAGTGTTGAGCACCCATGCTTCTGATGTAAATCTTCATTATGTCCTTCCAAATTTTGAAGTTATCTTTGTTTAACTTTGGACCTTCTCTCCTCATCATTACAATAGTATCTTTCCCTCAAGTGGTTAAGCTTACAACACAAAGGACTTGAAGGATGCTCTGATACCAATTGATAACTCAATGATGAACAATAAGTACCAAACTGGTATTGAGAGGAGGGGTGAATCAGTACAATCACAATATCTTCACTTGAACTAGTTTGACTGCAAACATTGCAAATGTCTAACAGACAGTAACACCGGTCTGAAATAGAGTGCAACCGGTAAAGCTAAGAATAAATATGACAAGCATTAACCAGTTGATCACTTAGCTTTCCACTCAACTTAATACTACACTTCCATTTCACCCTTATGCATGAATAGGTAATCTATCATCAAAAATATAATAACAGCTAGATCAGCATGATTTACCTTCAGACACAAATTACTTAAATCATCACATGAAAAATACTACACATGACACACAAATTTTTCATGTGGAAACTCAACTGGGAAAAACCACGGTGGGGATGAATACCCACAAACTACTTTTGAACTCTTTAGAAGTCCGCTCTATTAGGAGCCCAGTCCGGTTAAAGACTGTTACAATAGGCTCTGCTAGGAACTGATCCTGCTAGGGATCACCTGGTTAAGGGATGGCTAAATACCCGATTAAGGGTTAAACCCTATTAGAAATTACCTTGTTAGAGGATTTCAAGAACTCAATCAGTTTGAGTCACCCTATTAAAGGATTTACAACAAGATGATTAAAGCTACCCAGTTAAGGGATTTTCCAACTATTGAAGTGGCTAAAGATCAACAAGTATTACAATGATTTGATAATAGCACTCAATGCCTAATGCAGATCTGCTTAAGTTCCTTCCTTCTGCACACACACAATGGAGGAATCAATCCTCTTATCTCATCTAGTCTAGTAAGAATAATGTATCTCTTCACTTAGATACACAGACACCATTTGTGAACAACTTCAAAAAGAAACATAATATTGACCTTATAGGAAAAAGATAGGTCGATAGTATAAACCCTAAACCCTAAACATTTAGGGTAAGCAATTTAGACGGTTCAATCCTCACCATTGAACACTTTGCATTTGAATACAAAATTCTTGAACATATCTCAAGACATTCTCCATCATTCATTCTTCATCATTTTCATGGTAGCTTGTAACCCATCACACGTTCTCCACCATTTATAGGAACTTCACACATTACTGAGGTAGATAGGATCATTCTCTTTCATTCAAGATCCTTCATGCACTCAAGCTGATGTGGCAACATGATCGGATCTTCATTACAATTCTAACTCATCACACAATGTCATCGGTTGAGTCACATAGGCTTGGAACACTTCAACCGGAAAAACTTTAAGCTAAGACTACCAACCAGTAGTCATGACATGTTAAGTCTTCATAGAGAACATTCCATATGTCAGTTCACATTTCATCATACCGGTTCTCTTGGACAACCATACCACTTCATATGTTGCTCAATATATCGGTTTATACCACTATACCGGTTCACTTTGCCAACTGTTTAGCTTCAATATATCTATTCACTGCTTTGCACATATACTGGTTCACCACATTGTACCGGTTCACTCTCCAACATATTGACATCAATGACAACATAATATCATCATGTCAACATACTCAACACAAATGCCAACAAAATATGAGAAACACGATAGGTTTGATAAGCACGATATGAATGATAGAAATGAGAAGCATGAGAAGTATGATAAGCCTTACAAGTCTAACTTGAAGTTTAGAAATTAGAAGAATTGTTATTATGGTATGGATGAAGGTGTTACAAATGAAGAATAATAAGGAGATGAAGTTGTATTTCTTTCCATTAAGGAAGATGGACCTGCACCTATTGATTCCACTAGCTGTGCTATTGAGGAGAAAGATTTAGCTGCTAAAGTTGAAGAGAGAGATGAATGGGTGATTGACAGTGGTTGTTCACATCATATGACTGGTGATAAAATAAAATTTGTGAGCATGGAAAGATATGATGGTGGAATAGTGAGATTGGGAGATGACAAAGCCTATGTGATCCATGGTAGAGGTTCTATTTATTTTGATGGTAAGAATAATACTGATGATGTCTTGTATGTTGAAGGTCTGAAACATAATCTTTTGAGTGCTGGATAGATGGTTGATAAAGGTTATGATCTATAATTTAAGAATGTAAAATGCAAGATCCTAAATGCCTCTGGTATAGAGATTGCCTCTGGAACTAAGACTAAAAGTAACATTTTTCACTTGAATGCCAATGAGAAAATTTGTTTGATTGTTTAGATTGATGAGAGTTGCTTGTGGCATAGGAGAATGTGTCAAGTTAATTTTGATTCAATGATTAAGATCAGTTCTACACAAGCTATTAGAGATCTGCCTAAGATTGTTAAGCCTACTAATCTAGTATGTAAATAATATCAGTTGGATAAGAAAACAAGGATTTATTTCAAGAGAAAATAGTATACATATGATAGATTTCTAGATCTTGTACAGACTGACCTATGTGGACTTACAAATGTCAAAATTTTGCAGGGTGACATATATTTCATGTTGCTAATTGATGATTATTACAGGATGATGTGGGTTGTCTTTTTGAAAGAGAAATCAAAAGCATTGGACAAATTAAAAATATTCAAAAAAGGTGGAAACTGAGTCTGGATTGAAGGTGAAGTGTCCAAGATCTAATAGAGGCAGAGAATTATGTTCCAATGAATTTAATTTATTCTATGAGAAGCATGTGATTAGAAGACAATTATCTTCTCCTAGAACCCCTCAACGAAATGGAGTTGTTGAAAGGAAGAACATAACTATTTTAGATGCTGCAAGGACTATGTTGATTGAAGGAAATGTTCCAAAAATCTACTGGAGAGAAACTATTATCACTGTTGTTTACACATTCAAGAAATTTTATATCAATGGTGATACTGGTAAGACTCCTTATGAGTTATGGTTTGGTCATGTTCCTACTGTGAGATATTTCAATGTGTTTGGTAGAAAATGTTATATCAAGAGAGATAAGGATATAATAAATTTTGATGCTAGAAGTGATGAAGGAATTTTGTTGGGATATTCAACAAAGAGTAAAGCTTACCCATGCTACAATAAAAGACTGAGAAAGATAGTGGAAAGTGAAAATGTGAAGGTGGATGACAACCTTGGAAAAGAGATTAGAGCATGCAGATATAATGGTGGTCAACATATTGTTCTAAACCCTATTCAGACTAAAGAGACAAAGCATAATGATCTGATAGAGATTGTTAATCCAGATGTTGTTGCTTCCAGTGAAGATGTGCAAGAACCTGAGAATTAGAACAATCAGAAGATCCTGAGGTATGTAAGATTGAATCATTTAGAAAAATTAGATAATTAGAGATAAAAAATAAAGGTGTGATGACTAGGAGAAGGCTATCTATTGAAGAGGTATGTTTGATTTCTAAAATTGAACCTAAAGATGTTGTTGAAGCTTGTAAAGATTAAAATTGGATGAGAGATATGGAAGAAGAATTAAATCAGATTGAAAAGAATAACACTTTGGAGCTTGTGCCTAGACCTAACGATAAGAATGTTATAGGTACTAAATGGGTATTCAAAAACAAATTGAATGAAGCCGGTGAAGTTGTTAGAAATAAAGCAAGACTGGTTTGCAAAGGATATTCATAGAAGGAAGGAATTTATTATGAGGAGACATTTTCTCCAATGGCTAGACTTGAAGCTATTAGACTATTGCTTGCATATTCTGCTTATAAAGATTTCAAGATATATTAGATGGATGTCAAATCTGCCTTTTTAAATTGTGATCTTGAGGAAGAAGTCTACATTGAGAAACCTGATGGATTTTCATTATTCGATGATGGAGACATGGTATGTATACTAAAGAAAGAACTTTATGGATTAAAACAAGCCCCTAGAGCCTAGTATCCTAGATTAGATAAATAGTTGTTGAAGTTGGGATTTAATAAAGGTGCTAGTGATAGTAATTTGTACTTTAAGATTGCTAATAATAACATCTTGATTGTTGAAGTCTTTGTTGATGATATTATCTTTGGAGGAGATGATAACTTGAGCATTGAGTTTGCTGGTGATATGAAAAAATAATTTGAGATGTCTATGATTGGTGAGATGAAATTCTTCTTAGGTATGTAGATTTCACAGATTGGAAAAGGTATATTTATATCTCAAACTAAATATGTGAAGGAATTGTAAAAGAAGTTTGGGTTAGATGACTTGAAACCTGTTGGAACTCATATGATGACTGGTTGCAAATTGTTTAAGAATGATGAATCTCTGAAAGCTTATCAGAGTTTGTATAGAACTATGGTTGGTGGACTACTATATCTTACTTAGACTAGGCCAAACATTATGCATGTTGTGTACATGACTATTGTAGACACATAAAATTGATTAAACATATTAATTAATTTTGCCTTTATGGCTCGATTAATTCATTTAATCATGTTAGCCTATTATTCCCCTAAATTAATTAAATTATATTTAATTAATTTCCCCCTTCCACATATACAATTAATTAATTATACACGTCTCTTTTATCCTAAAGTTGATTTATTTCAATAAATCAAGCTCACCTTTAAGGAACATTCCAACTTTATTCTTAATCCCAATTAGATAAATTAATTCATAATTAGTTAAGCTAATTTTATGATTCCTACAAATCTATCTTTTAATCCCTCCATTAAATTAGTTAAGCCAAGGCCTAACCCCTATTAGTATTTATTCAAATTAAAAATACTACACATCTACCTAGAACCCACATGCAACCTTCCTCTTGAAGGACTTTCATGCACAAGTCACTTCAACATCTTCACATCACCTTTGACTAAGGATTTCTCACACACATGTGGGGATGCTCTTCCCATAGAGCTACCCTACACTTTCCCCTTTCCCTAGTCCCTACCCCTTGCCACAAGTATTTCACTTGTCAACTCATTGGACTTCCCAAGGTTTCTCACACATGTATGAGAACATCTTCCCCTTTTCCCTAGGATATTTGTTCTTCCCAAGATGTTCTCACACATGTGGGACCATAGTTATCCTTTCCATCCTCTTCCCCTTATGACACTTGTCATAAGGATAGACCTTTAGATATGAAACCACTTTCTCTTTCAATCTGAGCCCTTCATCCCACTTTTAACCTTTCCCATCCATTGCTAAGCCCTAAACTCTATAAATTCAAGCCTCTACTCACATTAAATGATGGACCTTTCATCATAGCCTTATGTTGCCATTTTGGTTGCAAATCCATAATCATTGCATCAATCATTTTGTCCTATTGAGTGCATAATCCATTTATCATCACCCTCATCATGTCAGAATCCTTATCCACACATCCTTACTTTGTTAAGTGATTGTGAGAGAAATCCACATTCACCTCCACCCATCTCTCTAATCTTCAGTTGTCAATCTTGGAGCATCACGGTCGTGAAGAGGAGGAGGACAAGGAAGATTCACGATAATGGGAGCATCATGAGGGAGTTTGTTTATTTGTTCATGTCTCTTATGCCTTCAAGATTTATATTCTTCCTTGATGATGTTTTCATATGGTTTAGTTTTACATGGATTTGAATAATCTTTACTGAATCATTTGATGCATTACAAATTCTAGATATCAAGCTAATCCAAAAGAGAGTCATGTCACTGCTATTAAGAGGATATTTAGATACTTGAAGGGAACTATGGATTATGGCTTGTGGTATCGGAGGAATGATGATTTCATGCTATGTTCTTACATTGATTCTGACTGGGCTGGTGATGTTGATGACCGAAAGAGAACTATCAGTGGAGAATTCTTCTTGGGTAATAAATTGGTTTCATAGGCTAGTAAGAAACAAGATGCAATATCTTTATCTATTGCCAAAGCTGAGTACATTGTTGCTGCTAGTTATTGCACTCAGGTAGTTTGGATCAAGCAATTGTTGAAGGATATCAAAATTATCTATGATGAGCCTACTATGATATACTGTGATAATTCAAGTGCTATTAACATGTCAAAGAATTTGGTGCAACATTCAAAGACTAAACATGTGTCAATCAAATATCACTACTTGAGAGAAGAAGTGAGTGAAGAGAAAGTGAAGCTGGAGTATGTGTCGATAAAAGAACAAATTGTTGATATTTTCACTAAGTCTTTGCCTATAGATATATGTGTCTGTTTGAGAGACAAATTAGGGGTATCCACCCATCCAGATGAGAACTAGATGCATTGAGTTGCATCAATCTAGTGGATCTTAGAGCCTTATCTTTCTATTCAGATTGATGAGTTGGTGTTGCTCCTATGGTGGAGTAGTATGTGTTTTAGGGGGAGAGATTCCTGAAATTCTATTTATGTTTTTAGGGAGAGTAATTTTGAGATCTTTGGCATTTTTGTCAAAGGGGGAGAGAGATCATGTGAAAAAATTCTTTTTATGTTACTAATCTTAGGGGAAGTTTGCTAGAGATATCTTCTTTCTTTGCATTTACTATTTTTCACATTCATATGTTGCCATCAATGCCAAAGGGGGAGATTGTTGGAGTTTCTTGGACATTTTTTCTGCTAGGATATGATTTTGTCATTGATGTCAACATATTCATGCGATTTACTCCAATGATTATAGATTGAGAAGATCTTATGATCTAGTTTGTAGTTTTGTTTTGCTATATTGGTGCTTTGTAGAGTTTGATATGTCCTCCTGTATATTCCGGTGTGATCAGATATTGAGCTGAGATTTTGGGATATTGTTTGGGATGGTCTTGTGTATCATCATTTCGGATGCATCGTGTTTTGGTGCTTTACAAGTTATCCTTATTTGTGGCACTTATTGATTGGTTGTGTTGTTGATTTTTAGACATTGACATATGAAGATTTGATAAGTGGTGTTGGTGTAGCTGTTACTGATGATTCTAACATGCTTGTTGGTGTTTCATAATTATGTCCTGTATGTTTTGATGATCCACATTGATTTTTGTGCGAATTATTGGTGGTTTTCATAAATCGATGATGATTTCCATGTTATGTGGTTTTTTTGGTGGTGTAGCATGTTGCAATTGATCTTGGCCTGATTTCTAGTGGTGTTGTGCATTTGGGAATTTGAATTAGGTCCATGTTATGTTATGTAAATCATTGTATTGGTCTAGTGGTCAATATTTGCATCATGTGATGTAATTTTGTAGTTATAAGTTGAGGGTTTAGCTGACCTTGCTGTCAAGGTTAATTATTTATATATATAGGTGATATTGCATGTAATTTAGTGATAGTGGTTGTTTTTTCATTATTAAAGAGTGGTGTATATACAAACTATGATTCATCCTTCAAAATTATGATTGAGCAGAGATTGGTGTTGTAGAGTAGACATTTGAGCTTAACCAAAACTGTAATAAGGCATTTTGAGATGCTATTCTTTCAGTTCATTCCTTCTGGATTGTGGT
Organism: Cryptomeria japonica; assembly: GCF_030272615.1. Lineage (NCBI taxonomy): Eukaryota > Viridiplantae > Streptophyta > Pinopsida > Cupressales > Cupressaceae > Cryptomeria > Cryptomeria japonica. Next base: position 288,769,758 of record NC_081412.1, read on the forward strand.
CCACATCTTATTGTAAGTTAGTGAGACTTCCCTGAGGGTTCTAGCCTTCTGAGTCATTATATTTTGAGCAATGAGCTCTAGGTAGCATGCCTAAATGCATGTGCGTTCCCCATTGTAATATTTTCACATACTACTGCAGAGTATCATCTTATTTTGGGTAGGTTCCCACCATGGTTTCCTTGAGGGTTGTAGCCTTCTGAGTCATTATCTTTTGAGCAGTGAGCTCTAGGTAGTGTGCCTGAATGCATGTGCGTTCCCCATTGTAATATTTTCACATACTATTGCAAAGTATCATCTTATTGTGGGTAGGTTCCCACCATGGTTTTTCCCTTAACCTGGTTTTCCACGTCAAAATCTTGGTGTCGTGCTTTCAATTTTCTAATCTTGGTTGTTACTACAATTTATTAGATCTATATTTGTGATTAAGTTAGTAGATCTAGTGAAGAATGATTCACCCCCCTCCCCCTCCTCAGTCTTCATTGTTGCTGCCAAAAATGGGGTGGTGGGGTAGCCACCTTACACTTATCCCATCATATCACTTAATTTCCTCTTAAGATTTAATATTCATGTGGTGTGAACTTCCCTTTGACTTTAAGCACTCCTCGCTAGCATGTTAGACACTTCCTTCTTCATTCACATACTTTTCCTTTACCTTAATTGTTCAAGGTAGCAAGGATACCTTTTCTCTATTTATTTTCCTCCTCCTACTAGCTCGGTTCACATCCCCTTAAGCCCTTTGACCCATGTGGGGTAAAGCTGACCACATCTTAATTGCATCCCACTATGTTGCGGTCATATCTTTATTGCCTTACTACCCTTGTAGGGTAGATTTACTCTTAATCCTTTAGCATACCCTACTATCTCGTGACACAAAATTTCTTCGACAAGAAGCCATGTGGGGTAAAGATCTTTTCTCTATTAGCATACATCTCCCCATCTCACCAAACTAACTTTCATGACAAAGGGGACATGCAGCATAATACGTTCTTTTTCCTAATATATATTTTATTTTTTCCATTATTATTTGTTTTTTTATCATTTTGTAGACTAAGAAGTATGAATCACGTTCACCATCAGGTCATCAAATATTAATGATGAAGGTTCAATTCAAGACCTAAGATCTAACAGAACAAAATTTGTACAAACCATAATTAGAAATGAGACAAGTGTTATTTTTATATTGTAACGCGAGAGAAATAACGATTACTTATTATTAGGTAATTTCATTAAATTTTTTAATATATTTAATTATAAAAATATTCTAATTTCTATACTACCAATTCCAAATGAAATTGTTTATATAGAAAAATCAAAAAAATTTGAAGATTATATATATATTTTATTTTTTCTATTATTATTATTATTACTATTTTTTTGTCATTTTATGAACTAGGAATTACGAATCACGTCCATGTTGGCATATGATGAAGCGGTGACAAAGTATGTTGTCATTGATGTCAATAAGTGCAAGTGAACTCATATGAAGATTGGAAGAAGTTGTTATTGATGTTCAAGTAGGAGAACTAGTATGAAGAAATGAAGTGGACCGGTATCAGGGTTTCACTAAGTATGACTACCAGTTGGTAGTCTCAGCTCTAGGGTTTCTGGTTTGGCAATCTAGCTTGTGCGATGAAACCGATGACATTCTGTGATGAGTTAGCTAAGAGATAAGGATGAGATCAAGATGCCACATCAGTTTTGTGCATGTGAAGGATTTCCTTGAGGATCTTACATGTGAAGATCGATTACATTAAATGTCTACCTCGGGAATGAACATTTTTCTTAGCGGTATGTGAAGAGAGCATGATGGGTTACTGATTTCCATATGCAGTGAAGAATGGATGATGTAGAATGACTTGTGATATGTTTGAGATTGTTTTATTCTATGCAAAGTGTTTGAACGGTTGGGATTGGATCGCTTGTAATTGTAAACCTAAAATGTTTAGGGTTTAGGGTTTATGCTACTGACCTAATTGTTGTCTATAAGGTCGATGATGTTTGTTATTATTTGTGTTGGCAAATATTGTGTTTTGTATTCGAGTGATGAGATACTTGCCAGACCAATGAGTTGAAAACTGCAGAGTGTGATTGTAGAGTAAAGGAGCTGAAAAGGATTTGCCTTAGCATGTAGTGTTGTTATCATATCAAAGCTTTACCTGTTGTCTTCTTCAATAGTAGGAAAATCCCTTTATTGGGTAACTTTAATAGGCTTATTGCAAATCCTCTAACCAGGTGACTCAAGATCATTGAGTTCTTCAAATCCTCTAGTGAGGTAACCTTTAACAATGCATATAGCCATCCCTTAACCAGGTGATCTTTAACAGGATCGGTTCCTAACAGAACCTTATTGTAAAGTCTTTAACCAGACTAGGCTCCTAACAGAGTGAGCTTCAAAAGAGTTCAAAAACAAGCTTATGGGTATTCATCCCCACCATGGTTTTTCCCATTTGGGTTTCCACATGAAAAATTTGTGTGTCTTGAGTTGTGCATTTTTCATGTGATGATTGAGAAATCTTTGTTTAGGTGAATATGCATGCAAAGATAATGGTTATGGTATTACTGATACAACACATGGATGAGTATATAGTGGTTATCAGGTGTTGAATGTTATTTAAAGTATTCAATTTTACTAGTTTAGCTATCTAAAGTCTTACTGTGTATAACCAGTATTGCCATGGTTAAGTTCAGTGATGAAGACAACTAGTTAGCATTGTTTTAACTTGATAAGTTGTTGAGAAGTTTTTGTATGTACTAATTCACCCCCCCCCCTCTCAGTACTGATCAGGGTATTTGTTGTTCATCAGTATTCATCAATTGGTATCAGAGAAAACTCCAGGTCCTTGGTGATATAAGCTTAACCGCTTGAGGTAAAAGATCCTACTTTAATGATGAAGAGGGAAGGTCCTAAGTTCAATAGAGATAACTTCAAAATATGGAAGGATAGAATGAAGATTTATATCAAGAGTTTGGGTGCTCAACACTGGAGATATGTTGAGAATGTCAATGTTATCCCCATTGGAACTCTAACTAATGATCAGAAAAGATATATTCAAGAAAATGGGCAAGTCATGGAAGCCCTTATTAGCAGCCTGTCTGATATTGAGTTCATTGATGTACAAGATAAGGACAATCCTAAGGATGTATGGGACACTCTGGAAACCATTTATGGCGATGATGAGCATGTCAAGCAAGCTAAGGAAGAGAGCCTTAGAGGAAAATTTGAAGACATGAGGATGGTTGAAGGAGAGACCATTCAACAATATGGCATAAGGATCAAGACTGTGGTTGGAGATATCAAGAGCACTGGTGGAACAATTGATGATGCCACTATTGTCAGTAAAGTTTTGAGATCATTTATTACCAGTCTATGCAATTAGAGTTGCTGCTATTCAGGAGCTAAGGTCTATCAACAAAACCAAGGTATCCTTAGACTATATCATTGCAAAGTTGATTGCATATGAGTTGAATAGCTATGATGACAGTGTTCAAAAGACTAAGTCAGACTTTAGAGCATATGTTGCACCAACCAGAAAAGGAAAAGAAGTAAGTACCAGTTATGAATCCAAGCAATGCAGAGATAGGGATGATGAGGAGATTCTAATGTAGTTTGAAGCTCTTCTTTCCAAGAGACTTCCAAAAGGCACCAAAAAATATAGAGGTCAACTTCCTTTAAAACGTTTTTCCTACAATAAGATAGGACATATAGTTGTTAACTATCCTATCAATGACAATTAGGATAAACCGGAGAGGTTTAGAAAGTATAAAGGAGGAGGTAGGAAAAATTGTCTTGTTGCAATGGATGAAGGTGTTACTGATGAAGAATCTAAGGATGAAGAGAATGATGATATAGTGTTTATAGCTATAAAGGAAGAAGTGTCTGACAAGAAATCCCTTGTCTCTTGCATTGACAAATCTAATGAGTGGATTATTGATAGTGGGTATTCTCACCACATGACTCATGACCGGAGAAAGTTTTTGTCTCTAGAAGAATATGATGGGGGTGTTGTCTAGTTTGGCAATGATGCACCATGATTGGTGAAAGGTAAAGGATCCATATCACTAAATGGAAAGAGAAGTACAGATGATGTCTACTGGGTAGAAGGTCTTAAGCATAAGCTTTTGAGTGTTTCTTAGCTAAATGACAAAGGACTCATTCTAGAGTTCAAAGGTAGAGTCTGTAGTATAATTGGAAAGAGTAGTGAACTTATTGCCACTGGTAAGAAAACCAGAGGCAACTAGTTTCAGTTGAATGCCAAGATTAGTCAGTGTCTGATGGTGAAGTTTGATGACAGTTGGATATGGCATAGGAGACTTTGTCATATAAACTTTGACAATATTATAAAAGCCAGTAAGATCAAGGCAGTAAGAGGATTGCCTTTGTTGAACAAACTAGAGAATTATTTGTGCAGAGAATACCAACTTGGGAAGATGTCTTCCTCAACTTTCAAAGGTAAGTCTTTTTCAAAAGAGAACTTACTTGATCTTATGCACATCGATCTGTGTGGTCCAATGAAAACTAGAAGTATTCAGGGAGATAGGTATTTCATGATTCTTACTGATGACTACTCAAGAATGATGTGGGTCACATTCTTGAAAGACAAGTTTGAGGCATTTGGAAAGTTCAAAGCCTTTAGAGCATTGGTAGAGAAGGAAAGTGGTCAAAGGATAAAATGCCTAAGAACTGATCAAGGAGGTGAATTCACTTATGATGAATTCAACAAGCATTATGAACATAATGGTATCAAGAGGTAGTTGTCTTTCCCAAGGACACCACAACAGAATGGCATAGTAGAAAGGAATTACAAGACTATAGTTGAAGCGACTAGAACAATGTTGATCCAAAGAAAGGTTGCTCACACTTTTTGGAGAGAAGCGGTGAGCATTGTAGTCTATACTATGAACTTGGTACTCATCCATAAAGGTAAAGATAAAACCCCTTATGAGTACCCAACCGAGAAGACTCCCACTATGAGATATTTTAAAGTATTTGGCAGTAAGTGTTATATAGAGAGAGGTAGGCATCTAAGCAAGTTTGATGCTAAATATGATGAAATAATATTTTTGGGATATTCCACTAAGAGAAAAGCTCTCAAGTGCTACAATAATAGGACTAAAAAATTGTTGAGAACATCAATGTCAGGGTTGATGAATCCCCTAAGGAGCCTGAGGAAACCTGCAACGAGCAAGTGGAAGATGAACCAGGTGTAGCCTTTTGGGAACTAGTTAAGAAAGAAACAAGAAAAGACCTTAGTGTTCCTATACTAGTAGAAGCTGCAGTAGGTGAAGAAGAAGAGGAAAAGAAGGCAAAACCAGCTAGAGTCATTCCTAGATATGTGAAACTACATCATGATCCAAAGTAGATCATAGGAGATAAAGATGCAAGGATACTCACAAGAAGAAAGGTGAAAGAAAACTCTTGCATGATTTCTGAATTTGAGCCTAAGACCACTAGAGAGGCACTTACAGATGAAGACTAGATTAAGGCAATGGAAAAGGAGCTAGACCAGATAGAAAAGAATGCAACATGGTCTTTGGTACCCAGACCGGAACACAAGAATTTCATAGGTACCAAATGGGTCTTCAAGAATAAGCTGAATGAAGAAGACACAGCTGTAAGGAATAAGGAAAGACTTGTATGCAAGGGATATGCTCAGGAAGAGGGAGAAGACTATGGAGAAACCATTGCCCTAGTGGCTAGACTGGAAGGTGTTCGAAAGCTACTTGCATTTGTAGCATTTACTAGATTCAAGGTATACCAAATGGATGTGAAGTCTGCATTCTTGAATGGAATCCTAAAAGAGGAAGTGTATATTGAGCACCCAGATGGGTTTGCCTTATCAGAAGATAGTAAAATAGTGTGTAGATTACACAAGGCACTGTATGGATTGAAACAGGCACCAAGGGTATGGTATGAATGGTTAAACTCTCATCTTGTGAAGATAGGATTTTAGAGAACAAGTGAGGACAACAACATCTACCTAAAATCTAAAGGTGATCAAATTATGATCTGTGAAGTGTTTGTAGATGGCATAATCTTTGGAGGAGATGATGAAATGAGCCATGCATTCGTAGATGAAATGAAGAAAGAGTTTGAGATGTCTCTGATTGGAGAGATAAGTTCTTCATTGGTCTACAAATTCAGTAGATGAAAGAGGGTATCTTTATTGCCCAATCCAAGTATGTCAAAGAGGCATTGAGAACCTTTGGCATGGAGGAGAGAAAACCAGCAGGTACACCGATGATGACTGACTACAAATTGACTAAGGAAGATGATTCAGTGTTGGTGAATGAGAAGGAGTACCAATCAATGATCAGAAAGCTGCACTATGTGGTACACAACTGACCAGATATTGCTCATGTAGTGGGCATTGTGGCCCATTTTCAAAAAAGTCCATACAGTTGATTATGGATTGTGGTATCCATACAATGGTGATTTTAATCTCAAAGTATTTACCTATGCAGATTGGGCAGGTAATGTGGATGACTGGAAGAGCACAACTGGTGAAGCATTCTTTCTTTGTGGAAGAATACTCTCATGGATGAGTAAGAAGCAGAGCTGTATTTGCTAGTCTACAACTGAAGCGGAGTATGTGGCAGCATTTATGAACTACACTCAAGCAATCTGGATGAAACATGTATTGGATGGTTTCAAAGTACCTATATCTAAACCAGTGAGTATATTTTGTGACAAAATAAGTGCAATAAATATTTCCAAGAATCTGGTATTGCATGCTAGAACTAAGCACATTGAGCTCAAGTATCACTTCTTGAGAGAGAAGGTTAAAAACAAAGAGGTTGTATTAGAACATGTTTCCAGTAAGGAGCAGCTAGTAGACATATTCACTAATCCCTTATCAAAAACTACATTTACCTATTTAAGAGGTGAATTAGGGGTTCCACCCCTTCATGAAGAAAATTAAAAATATGTGCTCCACATCAGTTAGGTACTATGGTGTCAAATCTTCCAGGATTGATGTTTTGAAGCATGCTACTCCATAGGGGGAGCAACATAGTGGAGAATGGAAGCTTGTGCCTCCACTTTAGCATTACTATCAAAGGGGGAGAAGATAACTGATGATGTATTGGGGAGAAGATATCTGATGTATGGGGGAGAAGATATCTAATGATGCAGATATTGAGCAATGATACATTGAGTATTGCCATCAATGCCAAAGGGGGAGATTGTTGGCATATTATGAAGTGGTGATAAAGTATGTTGTCATTGATATCAATTAGTGCAGGTGAACTAGTATGAAGATTGGAAGAAGTTGTTGTTGATGTTCAAGTAGGAGAACTGGTATGAAGAGCTGAAATGGACCAGTATCAGCATTTCACTAAGTGTGACTACCAGTTGGTAGTCTCAGCTCTAGGGTTTTTGGTTTGGCAATATAGCTTGTGCGATGCAACCGATGACATTCTGTGATGAGTTAGCTAAGAGATAAGGATGAGATAGAGATGCCATGTTAGTTTTGTGCACGTGAAGGATTTCCTTGAGGATCTTGCATGTGAAGATCGATTGCATTAAATGTCTACCTCAGGAATGAAAATTCTTCTTAGTGCTATGTGAAGAGAGAATGATGGGTTACTGATTTCCATATATGGTGAAGAATGGATGATACAGAATGACTTGTGATATGTTTGAGATTGTTTTATTCTATGCAAAGTGTTTGAACGACCAAGATTGGACTGCTTGTAATTGTAAACCTAAAATGTTAAGGGTTTAGGGTTTATGCTACTGACCTAATTATTGTCTATAAGGTCAATGATGTTTGTTATTGCTTGTGTTGGAAAGTGTTGTGTTTTGTATCCAAGTGATGAGATACTTGCCAAACTAGTGAGTGGAAAACTACAGTGTGATTGCAGAGTAGAAGAGCTGAAAAGGATCTGCCTTAGCATGTATTGTTGTTATCATATCAGAGCTTTACCTATTATCTTCTAACCATTTCAATAGTAGGAAAATCCCTTTACCGGGTAGCTTTAATAGGCTTATTGCAAATCCTCTAACCAGGTGACTCAAGATCATTGAGTTCTTCAAATCCTCTAGCAAGGTAACCTTTAATAGAGTATATAGCCATCCCTTAACTGGGTGATCTTTAACAGGACCGGTTCCTAATAGAACCTTATTGTAAAGTATTTAACCGGACTAGGCTCCTAACAGAGAGAGCTTCAAAAGAGTTCAAAAACAAGATTGTGAGTATTCATCCCCACCATGGTTTTTCTCATTTAGGTTTCCATGTGAAAAATATGTGTGTCTTGAGTTGTGCATTTTTCATGTGATGATTGAGTAGTCTTTGTTTAGGTGAATATGCATGCAAAGCTAATGGTTATGGTATTACTGATACAACACATACATGAGTATATTGGTGAATTACTTATCAAGTGTTCAATGTTATTTAAAGTATTCAGTTTTACTAGTTTATATGTCTGAAGTCTTACTATGTTTAACCAGTATTGCCATGGTTAAGTTCAATGATGAAGACAACTGGTTAGCATTGTTTTAACTTGATAAGTTGTTGAGAAGTTTTTGTATGTATTGATTCACCCCCCCCTCTCAGTATTGATTAGGGTATTTTTTGTTCATCATTATTCATCAGTCCACTGTTAGATCATCAAATATCAATGATGAAGGTTCAATTCTAGGACTAAAATTTGACATAACAAATTTTTTACAAAGCATGACCGGAAATGAGACAAGTGTCATTTTTATTTTGTATCATGAGAGAAATAGCGATGACTTATTATTAGTTAATTTCATTAAAATAGACTTTATATATTTAATTATAAAAAAAAAATATATTTCCAAATGAATTTTTTTGATAGATTAATCACTAGCTAGGGCCAACACCAATTATATTAAATTTTTAAAAAATATTTTACATCGAGACATGCTACTTCATAGCTACCAAAATGAAGCAAGCCAGACCTACCAACATACCTCCTACATATTGATTTATACCAGATTCAAATATAATTGTATTGCTACATATACTTATCGATTATTAATCGATTGATTATCTAAACAAAAACTTTTATCAGGTAGCCTTGAAATTGTAGAGAAACTAGAACCTAATTATCAGAACCCAGTATCCACACACCTACTAGCCACCTCCTCCTTTTCTCTTTCTATTTTTAGTAGCCTTTCATGCTTGGCTTGCTTCTTAGCCGAGCAGTCTCATCCGTAGTTGGCATGAACCTTTGTTTTGGCGATGTCCTCCACATCTCAATCATCATTTGGAATCCACTCCTCGTCTTGACCCAGGACTAGTAGGCTTACCATCTCTGCAATGTCCTCAAGCACAAACTCATCCTCATCTAGAAATAATTCAGTGGATAAGTAGTCCTAGTGCTAGTCTTCATCATCAGGGGCTTTGATACCAAACACACATAGTAGGAAATTGATACTTCAGTCCACAACATTCTTGCGAGCCTACAACACTTCTACTTGCAATGTGGTTACAACTGGGAATCTATGTGCCTGGCTCAGGTAGTATTGATGTGGGAGTGTAATATGCAAATCCTCATCCATATTATCTAATGTCACATCAATTCTACCCATAATTGAGTGTCTAAGTAGCATTTGGGTGAGCTTCTTTGCTAATTTCTTGGACACATCTAAATACAATAGCATAGCCAAGAAAAAAAATAGGGATATTAGAAGATACCCCATGTTTGTGGTTAGACCACAAGAATTCCTTAACCAAAACCTCCTTCACAACATGTCGGATGTAATCATGGTTGTTCACCAATACCCTGCCTAGCTGCTTATCTATTATCTTACCCATGAATTGCATCTGTGGCTTTGAGGTGAAAAGTACAATAGTTTTTTCCACTACAACAAGCTTAGTCACAACAAGAAGCTAAAGAAAAGTGAAAAAAAGGTTGAAATTAGGAGGTGTCTTCATCACAATTTAAGGATGGTTTTGGTGCCTAAATCCTCTCCACATTAATTGGAATTATTGCATCTCTTACCACCACACATGCAAATAGACACTCAAGGAGTTGTGGTGTTTATTACAAATATTTCCAAATCTTCTCGGGGAGCTCATGCTATTAGCTCACACGTATCGAAACATATGCAGGTCATGCTATTATCTCACACCAATAGTCGTATGAAACATACCCATTTGTAAACTAAATATTTTGTCGACTAATAAGTAGGAATCACGTCCACTTCCATATCTTTAAATTTCAATGACGAAGGTTCAATTCCATGCCTAAGATCTGACAATAAAATTTGGACAAAGCATGATTAGAAATGAGACAAGTTTCATCCTTTTATTGTATCGCGAGTGCAATAGCGATGAATTATTATTAGTTAATAATCATCTAATTTACAAGTAAAATTATTTTATTTGTTTTATTCAAAGAATAATTTTCCAAGTTAAACTTTATAGTTTTATATATTTGAAAAAATTTAGCCGTAAAAATAATTTTTGGGTTTATTTCCAATGTTTGTTTTGCCAAAAAATTTATTTTATATTTAAAAATAAAGATAAATATTCATCAAAATTTTCTATAGATTTTTCCCGATTTCAATAAATTTGCCAACCCAATTTATATTACATTTCCATGAAAAATGGAAAAATCACCAATAAAAAATAATCGAGCTCCGACTAACGAAAAAATTGCCAATATTTTTACTCCATTTTTATTTTTTTGGGGGGGTGTGGGGGGGGTTTCTTAAAGTTTTCATTACATCAAATATTTTCCATAAATGGCTTTCCCATCTCATATTCCAAACCTTAAATGCACTAACTTTTGTCATGTCAAAGGATTTCAAATCCTTTGCACATCCATATGCCCTCTCTTCCCAAGAAATTTTTAATTCCTTTATCCCTTAAATTCTTCACACACAATCTCTTATTTAGGATTTTTTAATTCCTTTTTATTCTTCCAATGTACTGGGGAATCTCTTCCCCATGTACTTGAAGAGTATGGAGACAAGAAATGCCCTTATGGAAAATCTCTTGAATCCCACACCTTGTCCTCTCAATCCTCTCCCACTTTCTTTCAATATCAACCCTTCATTCTGAATCAATCTTTGCCCTCCATTTTGGATGCCTGTAGTCTATAAATTAGATTCTCCTCCCCTCATTTCCATATCCATCATCCAAGTAATCTTATGTTGTTAATTTAATCTCTCAGTCTATCAATAATACCCACATTATTCCTATTTCATGCCACACTTAGCCAAATCCATCCAATTGCATCCTATCCTCACTCAACCCCTTGTTGTGTAGTGGAGAGCAATTCACATCCCATCACCTATAGGAGAAAATATTTTCAAGTGGAGCAATAGGGTGCATCCACTTCATCACTTATCTCAATCAGAGGAGAAAGGAAAAGGTATAATGGTTCTTTGCATGTTTACATGATTTATTTGTGTTTTATGTTTATTTCATACAATTGAACCTCCTAACCCTTTTTTTGTCTTCATTTTGGCACACCCTATTGGTTTCCAAATAGGATTTACTCTATCTAATGTAGCAATCAAGTTTCTCTTTCAATTATCTATGGAGGAGCCAACTCCAATACTCAATAATCTCTAGGACTTAGACCAGTTGCCAAGGATCTTGACAAATCCTTCTGCACTTCAGGGTCTGCAAAATCTGGGAGGGTGATCCCTTAGTGAATTTACAACCTCTGCACCACAATCATAAATAACACTACAACAAAGAAAATAGCATCATATAATAAGGCTCAGCACAAATGGTTAATGCTACAAGAATGACTAATTCCGCATTGATCGTCAACCAATTGGAGTATGAGACGAGAACAAACATACATAAAAATGAAAATATATTCATTATTTATCAAGAAATATCAAGCCAAAGATGACTCAGACAAAATACTGATAGCTAGAGTAGTATTTATCCTAGATCAATGCCTTATCCCATTGGGAGATTGAATTCATAGAGTGCATAATAATTTATGACAAAATGTTACCCTAGTATATAGATCTAAGATATTATTGCCTTACAATAAATTTCATTTGTATCCAAACCTAAAACTTCTTATTGCAATCCTTGCACAAGTCCTATCAATCTATAATTCTATTCAAGCATTTTAATTATTTCATTACATTAAATCATGAAATAGAAATTAAACACACCATAACAGTGAGCCGAATGAAAAAAAAACCTTGATTTATTTCATTCAAGATATGACATAATTGTACATTGGAGAGAAATAGATTTAAATTTTGTCCTTTTAAATTCAATTACCAGCTCTTCCAAAAAAAAGTATACATTCCAAGCATCTAAGTCTTGGTCAGGTCAACTGAATATGTAGGCTCCTCAATAACTAGTTCCAATTTGGAAACAGAGGGTCTAATTCCAACTAGATACTTACAAGTTGAATTAGTGGGGGTTGCTAGAGGTGTTTTAGATGTTGAGGGAAAATTAGGAGGGTCTTCTAATTGCTTTTGCTATAGTAGTTGAACTGTAGTTTCCAATTCAATATTCTTCTGTTGAATTTTGTTATACTCTGCAAATACATGCTCATATTTTATTTGGTATTCTAATCTATTTGCCTTTTCCCTCTTAGCTATTTCTTGTGCCAATCTTTCCACATTCACTGTTAGGTCAATTGCTTCCACCACCAAAGTCTCTGAAGGTCTTTTTATAATCAAAATTCTCCTCAAATTTGGTTTTATGTCTGCTATGTAAGGATTTATAGCCCCTTTAGTTAACAACCATATTGCCAACATGACATATTCTTGGATATAGGTAGACCCTTGCAATTCCAATCTAACTTATTATTTTCAAATATACAAAGGTTGTTGAGATTTCCTTATTGCATCAAAAGCTAGAGCATCTGCAATATCCCATTCTAAAAGAATCAATACCCCTTCTTGGTCAACAATTCTTCTTCCCTCTGTAGGAGTGATGGCCTTAAATTCTTTCATCATTTCACTTTTAACTTCTTGTTCAACTCCCTTATCACTTCTATCAAGATTTTGGTCCTTCTTCTCAACACATCTATTTTTAATACTCTTCAACTTTAGTTGTCCAAACCAACTATAAATGCCTAGCTATGAACAAATGTCTAATTTTCTAGGAATTTGTCACATGCCTCTTTCCTTGTATCTTGAATGGATTTTCCTTGTATGTCTAGTAGAGTAAGGTCCCAATCTAATGACCTTGGTGGAGATGGAATTCCAACATGCAAATCTTCATTAGTAAGAATGTGTTGGTATTTTGATAATGTTTAAGTTGTGATTGTCATTGATGGACACACACTTATTTTATGTATGAGTTATTGTCCACCGGTATTATATACCATTGTATGTATAGTCTTTATTTATTGAAGGCTATCGATGTTTTGAAGAAGAAGCTTACCAGTCATAGTGGTATGAAGACAGCAAGTGGTATGAAGACCTCAAGCAGAATGAAGACCCCTAGTGGAAGTTAATCTTTTGATCGGAACATTATGTTCTAGGTTTCTAGTCTTATTCATTAAACTGGTAATCGGTATACAGTGCCAAACCGGTATAATTGTAAAGTGTGATGAGTTGTCATCCATTGACACTTTAGTGGTGTTTCTGTGTCGTGTTACCAAATATGTCTAGATGCACTGTACCTAGGAAATTGTAATCTAATCTTATTGGATCGACATGAAATTAGATTCCAATATGAGGACATCATGTCTAGGGTTTTGAAGGATTGATGTGTGTGAGTATTGTAGAGTAGATTAGGTCTATGCAAAATAGGTATCTCACTGTAGATCTTGTGAGTGCAAAGGATAGAAGACTGAAGTAATGTTGTAATGCATTAATGGAGAACTTTCAAGAATCTAATCAAGCATTCTATGCTATCTTCTAGATCATTCACTTGTTGATTACTAATCTCTTCAACAAGTCTGAAACCCTTAACTGGGTAGGCCCAGCCAAGCCTATTTTAAATCCTCTAACAAGGTGGTTCACAGTCATGGATCTAAAATCCTTTAACAGGGTAGTCTTTAATAGGACTTATCTCCTAATAGAGATTAGGATTCCTAACAGGATTTGTTCTGGTGAAGAACATTGTAAGGCCTTAACTGGTCTAACCTTAACCGATCTGGTTACTATTTTGCAGATAGTTGACTTGTGAGTTTTAATCATCATGGTTTTTCCCATTTGGGTTTCTACGTCAAAATATATTGTGTTATGGTTATTGTACTTCTATGGGTGAATGCTCTATTTTCTATTTGGCTTATTTATGTTTTAACCAGTTTGTTGTTTAAACTACTACACCGGTCTGTTGGAAATTTGTTTAAGAGTTTGGTTTAGTTCTTAGGCATACTAATTCACCCCCCCCTCTTAGTATTCATCAATTGGTATCAGAGCCAACCTTTCTATAAGTCTAACCACTTGGAAGGAGATATGGGGGAATACAACATGAGGGAACTCACTCACCACCTGACTGAGTCTGAGAGAGCCTATGATGAACTCAAAATCAAGTATAAAGTCTCTTTAGCCAAGAGAAGAGAACTTGCTGAGCAATTGATGAAATTTACTTAAAACAACTCTTATGATGAAGTAGACATGGAGGCACTAGTCAGAGGAGTGGAGAAACTAAATAAATCCAAATCTAACCTAAGGAGGGAGTTGGAAGGACTGACTATCAGGATGAAATAGGTGCTAGAAAACAAAAGAAAAGTTGAAGATTTAGTGAAAGATAAGGAGCATGAGATCTCTAAGTTGAAACAAGAGATTGGTACCATCACTACTCATCTACAAGAGGGTAATGAAGAGAAAGAAGAAATACAAGCACACCTCAATGCTTCTATCTCTCAAAATGAAATATTGATGAAAACCAATGATGCTCTTTCCAAGGAACTTGCTGAATCAAAGGAGATACTTGCAAAGTTCAATCGGAGTGCTGCTAAATTGGAACAAAAGCTGGAATCAGTGAAGCCATCAAAGGATACCACAGGACTTGGTTTCTCTACATATGAGGAAGGTGAAACCTCTAGAGCCAAGAGTAATGCACCAAAAGAGAAACCGGTTCCTAAGAACAACAACAAGAGAAAAGGTAAGCCAAAGTTCAAACCTATATGCTTCAACTATCATAAGGAAGGACATACTACCAATGTATGTAGGAGCAAGGCTTACAATAATTTATCATACATACAAAACAATGTGGCTAGAACAAGTAGATTTAATGGTCACTATTATGCATGCAACAAGTTTGCACATAAAGCTTTTGAGTGTAGGTCGTTTATGAATAACTCTGGAAGTTATGCACCAAGATCTAAAGGAGTTGTCTCGGAACCTCCTATGAACTGAAACCCAAACCGATATAGAACCTATGACCATGAGTCAAATGGTTATGGAGCATAAAATAGTTGGAGAGCAACCTATTTGATCTATTGTGGTAGCGGTCACATTGCTACAACATGTAGAAGGAAGAATGGATATGTGAACACCGAACCATGGAGAACACCTGGTATGGTATGCTATCATTGCAACAAACTAGGACACACTGCTAGAGCATGAAGACTGAGAAAGAATCTTTTGAGAGACATATCGGTCAATCCAGAAGGGAAGATTGATGTTGAAACTGTTTAGGTGGATATGGATAAAAATTGGAAAAAGAAATATGAAGAGAAGCCACAAGATGTACCCGTATCTGCACCCAGTGTGGAGATCCCTGAACAGACAAACTGAGCTTCAAAAAGCTTAGGGGGAACATATTGGTAACAATGTCTCGAACCCCCAGAGTATATCGGTAAAGTGCCTTTATCGGTAATGGTTACCTGTCAATCGACAAAAGAAAAGAAGTGGTAAAAGGAAAAGTTAGGGTTTGTGCCCTAAGGGTGATGCATTTATTATGGTAGGTAGGAGCATATTTAAAAGTGACTTTCGTAATCATTTTTACTTACCTATTTTCAAAGAAGAATTTTTCTAGCTTGAGCAGAGCAACAAGAGAAATTCATCTTGCATTCGAAAGAATTCAAGAAGATATCTTGCATAAGATTTTGTAGTCATTCAAAGTGGAGGTCAGAGTGGTAAAACAAGCTTTTGGAGAAGTGTGTTGCGTTCGACATCGGTGTACCCTAGTTTGAAATCAGCAAACCCTAGTTTGGAGTAATAAGGTATTTTTCATCGAATCATTCTCATCATTTGGAATTATCTTGATATGGCCTCTACATCTAAAATCCCTTCTAGTTCTATCAAACCTAAGGAATCATCTGAGTTTCTTAGGAGGAAGGTGAAGTACAATGCCCTATCTCAAATTCTTGTCGAAGTCATTATTGAAGGGGATGTTTCAGGATATATTGATTGCAAACTAGAAGACCTAGGGTCTCTAGTGATTCACTCCCAGCTGAGTCTGTTATGTGGAAATGATAAGAATATTAAACCTGAGTACAATGTAATTGAGAAGAAGAAACTTCACAATGCAGTATATTTTCTCAAGGAATTTACAGAAGAACACATTAGGATTATTCTAAGTAGGGTTCATGGTGATAAGATGTACCTTGAGAGAACCCATGATAGTACACCAGAGGAAATTCATGCTGTGACCGGTTTCTACAATGTTAGGGAAGTCCCCGTTCTTCGCAATATCACCAAAACTAAAGTGATAGAGCTCACCGGGCAATGACTGTAAACACCATAAAAGATGACTTGGTGAAATATGTGTGCATGGTAATTGGGTATAGAGTATTTTATGCTAGTAGAATGAATTATGTTCCTATAGTTACAGTGCATGCCGCTTATAGGATGATCAAGGAGAATGCAAAATGTGACTAATGTACTTGCATGCAAAAACAACTCATGGAGAACCTGAAGTCCATCAAAGTGGACAAAACTTTGAGGTTTAAGTTTGGTCAACTGCTTGTCGGTTTGTTTTTCTATTTTCGAGGATATTTTCCAGGAGTTGGTGATGTTCAATGGTCGAGTGAACTACCAATTTCCAAATAAATAAAGGAGAGTCTGCAAGTAGTGGGAACTACGTATTTGGAGACTCTGAACATGTATTTTGATGAGTTTAGACTAAAGATGAACTAGAGAATGAGAATATTAGGTGATCTAGTTAAAAAATATGAAGATGATATCTGTTTCACAATCAAAATAGATCATTGCATAATGCAAGTGGTCGAGCCTAGAGAAGATGAAGTTGAGCCTATGGGCTATGAAGTGGTAAATGATATACTCATAGGGTATGCCTCTACCCTACTTTCTTCACCACTCGATCCAAAGAAGAAGAGGAGAGGTACTTACTCTGAGAGGATCAAATCTATTGAAGTACCAAAGTAGAAAAAGAGTAAAGCAATGCCATCAACATCGGCACCGGTTAGATCTGCTACCAGTCCAAGAGTGACCAAGAGGTCACCAGCCAAAAAGAAACTAGAGGCTAATCCACCAAAGGTATTCAAAAGAAAGAGAAAAACCAGGAATAATTCACTGGATTTAGAAGACACTGAATCGAAGGTAGAAATGAAGAAGACAAGGCAATCAAGCAAGAAGATGAAGTCCACTAGTAATGTAATAACAACCTCTGCACCGGTAAATATACATGTTGCTTCTTACCATCCTATGACACATTTTCAAAGAATTATGAAGAATGTTAAAAGGAAAGTACTTGACGATCTAAAGGATTATTTTGATGATCTTAGCGATATTGAAAAGGAAGAAGTAGAGCTAGAGGTCATTAAATATTTCTGTGATAATGATCGGTCTTCGATTGACTTTAAACCTGTTGTTCCTAATTATTTGTATAATTATTTGGATAATAAATGGAACATTGTCACTGAAAAAGAGCAAGAAATTAGGGAAGAAATTTTTTCCCAATATTTTATTGATGCCTCTAATTCAGAATTGTTTGAGATTCTTAATCAATACAAAGGCATCTTTTTCATGCGAAAAAGAAGACTTCAGCTACTCGGTGGCAAAACCTTTGAAATGGAAAAAGACACCCATCTACAGGTTAAAGAAGCTATCAAAATGTAGAAAGTATCTAAAGCTAATTGACTAGTTGAGCAAGAGCCTGACCTATCCACAACCAAACCAGATGAAATCTTCGACAGTCTGGGGGAAAGAATAGAAGATCAAAATGAACCCATTGATGTTGATGCACTAGATGTTGAGGACACCACTCCAGAGAAGGAGAAAGCTGAAAAGGAGAGAGTGGAGAAAGAAAAAGATGAGAAAGCGGCAAAAGAGAAATAGGAAAAAGAGAAACTAGAAAAAGAAAAAATAGAGAAAGAGAAATTGGTAAAAGAGAAAGTGGAGAAAGAAAAACAAGAGAAAGAGAGAGCAGAGAAGGAAGCAAAGAAGAAGATGGAAGAGGAGAAGAAGAAAGAAGATGAGAAGAAGAACAAGGAGGAAGAGGAGAAGAAGAAGGAAGGTGAGAAGAAGAAGGAAGAAGAGGAGAAGAAGAAGGAAGATGAGAAGAAAAAGGAAGAAGAGAAAAAGAGGGCAGAAGAGCAGAAGAAAGAAGAAGAGAAGAAGAGAATGGAAGAGGAGAAAGAGAAGGCCGCCAAGGTAGCCCAGGAAAAATAAGAAGAGAAGAAGAAAAGACAAGAGGAGATCAAGGCAAAGGAAGGAGGACAGACTCCTAAGGCAACCGGAGATCAAGCCAAGTAGGTTGATCCCATCGGTCCCACTAATTTGACTCTTGCCTGTCTTACTCAATTGGTTGATGAAAGTGAGCTACTAAGAAGCATTCAACTAGCTCAGGTTAGATTGGAAGAACTAAGGTAAAAGAAAGAATAGTATGTCATTCAATTTTTTTGTTGAAACTCTTTCCAATCTAATTCCTGGTACTAACCTTCCCAATGCCAATTTCTCGCTAGCCAAGTTAAAACTTCTTTGCATAGTGGTAGATGATCAAGTGCAATCTTTAGAAGATGCTACCTAGGTTTCTGCAAAGAAGAAGCATGAAAAATCTCTTAAAGCTTCATTAGTAAAGAAAATGGAGGTAGATAGAGAAAAAATACTTAAGCAGAAGGATGATATAAGTTTAGCTATGGGTGAAGGCAACCTACTCTTGAGCAAAATCTGCCAACCTCACCTATTTTGTGAAGATGCTCTGCAATAGAAGACTCAACTCCAATCAGAGTTAAATAAGTATATCAGCAACTTCAAATTTCCATATGATTCATTCATAGTGTATGGATAGACTATTCATACTCACCAGCGTCAGATTGCAAAGATTGAATCAGAGATATACAAGCAGAGTCAAGATCTATAGGAGCTCCAGTTGCTTCTATTACCAAAATTGCAGGTTCTTCAGAAGTGCTTCCTGAACTTGGAGGCTATTACTATAACATAAGAGATGAGCACTATCGATGAAATGAACGAATTATCCTTCTAGATGAAGACCGAGAGTGAAATTGCTACCTCACTTCTTGATTTATGGTCTTCAGGCGTGAAGAATTTTCTGAAAAACTTTAAATCTCTTTTTGAGAAGTTTTAGGCTTTATTGTCATGAACATATACTCTGTTTTTATGCAATATAACTTTGGTAAATTTTGGTGAAACAGGGAGTGTTTGCATTAATTTTTCATTGTTGGCAAAGGGGGAGTAGTATTGAAGATTTCATGCACATACTTGTAATTTTTGCAAAGGGAGTAGTGTATATGCTTAGAGGGAGTAATTTTGATTATTGCATCTGTTTTTGTTTTGTAAGCACTTAGATGTCAAAATTTTCCTAAGTTTTGCCATCAATGTCAAAGGGGGAGATTGTTGGTATTTTGATGATGTTTAAGTTGTGATTGTCATTGATGGACACACACTTATTTTATGTATGAGTTATTCTCCATTGGTATTATATGCCATTATATGTATAGTCTTTATTTGTTGAAGACTATTGGTGTTTTGAAGTAGAAGCTTACCAATCATAGTGGTATGAAGACCTCAAGCAGAATGAAGACCCCTAGCGGCAGTTAATCTTTTGATCGGAACATTATGTTTCAGTTTTCTAGTCTTATTTGTTAAACTAGTAATTAGTATACTGTGCCAAACCGGTATAATTGTAAAGTGTGATGAGTTATCATCCACTGACACTTTAGTGATGTTTCTGTGTTGTGTTACCAAATATGTTTAGATGCACTATACCTAGGACATTGTAGTCTAATCTTATTGGACCGACATGAAATCAGATTCCTATATGAGGACATCATGTCTAGGGTTTGGAAGGATTGATGTGTGAGAGTATTGTAGAGCAGATTAGGTCTATGCAAAATAGGTATCTCACTGCAAAGCTTGTGAGTGCAAAGGATAGAAGATTGAAGTAATGTTGTAATGCATTAAGAGAGAACTGTCAAGGATCTAATCAAGCATTCTATGCTATCTCCTAGATCATTCACTTGTTGATTACTAAACTCTTCGACAAGAGTGAAACCCTTAATCAAGTAGGCCCAGCCAAGCCTACTGTAAATCCTCTAACAAGGTGGTTCATAGTCGTGGATCTGAAATCATTTAATAGGGTAGTCTTTAACAGGACTTATCTCCTAATAGAGATCTGAATTCCTAATACGATCTATTCTGGTGAAGAACATTGTAAGGCCTTAACCGGTCTGACCTTAACCGGTTTGGTTACTATTCTGCAAATAGTTGACTTCTAAGTTTTACTCATCACGGTTTTTCCCATTTGGGTTTCCACGTGAAAATATCTTGTGTTATGGTGATTTTTCTTCTGTGGGTGAATGCTCTATTTTCTATTTGGCTTATTTATGTTTTAACCAGTTTGTTGTTTAAACTACTACACCGGTCTGTTGGAAAATTGTTTAAGGGTTTGGTTAAGTTCTTAGGCATACTAATTCACCCCCCCCTCCTTAGTATTCATCAGAATGATCACATTCTCTTCCTTTGGTTCTTATGTAGGATGTTCTTTAGGCTTGTCATTTTTCTGCCTCTTAGATGGAGGAAATGAAGGAAGAGGTGAAAGGTTTCTTTTAGGTGGAGATTCAACATCTATAATCACTACCCTCTTAAGAGACCCATGCTAAGGTTCAAGGGGTTTTTCTTGTTTCATTATCCCCTTGCCCTTCCTCTTTATCTCTTATTCCTCTTCACTATCACATTCATCTCTTACTCTTTTGTAAATAACCCTCCCTCTTGAAGGAATGTGAATAGACCTCTCCTCATTTGGTTTCCCTTCTTCTGGTGATGCTGATCTTTTTCTAGGGGCCTTTGCTATGCAGGCTTTGACAGTGGGTTTTGCTGGGTTGCTAATTTTGGAGTTTCTTTTCTTATTTCTTGGCCGCTTGTTATCTCCAAATTCTCCACCTCATTGATTGGGTCATACATGACTTCATTGCAATTTGCTATCAAATAATCAATTTTCTTATAAAATGGTCTGAATTGTTTCAACGAATCATAATTTGGATCCAATCTATGGACTTTATCAAGCAACTTCTTATAATCCATCCATCTTTCTTTTCTGACCTCTTATTTATCCAAATCAAACTCATTCCTAATCAAGTCTTTTGAAAAATTGAAATAATGAGGCAACTGGGTTCCTTTGATTCTTTTTCTAGACATTGAAAAAAAACCCTCTGGGTCACTGTTCCTCTTTGTGCAGACTCTCAAGCAATAAGGAGAATTGACCTTTTCAAAATGGACCCATCCTCATTTAAGAATAACAATAAATGAGACTATTGTGTAATTAGGGAAAAATGTGCCTTTACCTCTCTTTGTCAACTCATCTTCATGTATGCAACACAATTGCCACATAACTTCTGCAAATCCTAGTCTAAGTGGAACATTGAAAGGAAACACATGTGGATGTCCGTGAAAACTATACACTCTTATAATTGTGCTCACAGAATAAGGAATGGTATCCCCCCAATTATGCTCAAGTTTCAATTTTGGCCTTTTCTCCATTGGCCTCAAAAAATCATACAACTCTACTAGAATCCTTGGTGGATTTACTATCAATCGAGCCATAAGCTTGGATACAGAGCAATTGTCAAATCTTATATAGCTTGCATCCTTTCTATCCCCTAACATATCCATGCTCCAAACTTGTACTAGCATGTTTTCTCCATCCATCACCCTTCTCAACTCCATTTCTTCTGCAAAGAAATCTGCATTTTTGTACAAGATCATGTACATAAGCATGGAATACTAGTAGAATGAGGTATTACTGCTACCCTATTTAATCTATAGCAACCCCTCATGTATCTTGTCTACAAGGTATGGAGAAAAATCATAAATCGCTGTAAAATTGGGGTGTTGAATTTGAATTCCCATGTGCATATATACTGTTGGGATTACTGTGCTTGGGTGGAAACCTAAAACTTTACATAGTGTGAAAAAGGTGTCCTTGAAATGATGTGCAAAGGCATTAATTGGAAAAGGCTCTTTGGCACTTGGGCTAATATAGTACTGAGTATCTGTCACCTTTGCCAAATGAGATGGAAGCAATCTTGCTCTTATCGAATACCTTGTCTTCTCATATTCTTTCTTCAGTTTCTCCAACTTGATAGGTTCCAGAGATGTAGAAGGTTCATATAAGTCAAAAAATTCCTGAAACTCCTCCCTTGAGATGCTCAATAGAACTTCTCATTTGCTTCCTCTCACAATCCTTGAGATTAAGTCATACTTATCTTCCATTTCTCTCAATAAGTCCACATCCATGAATATAGTAGGTACAACTAACTTCCCCAAACCATTTTCCAGGCCTGTGAAAATGGGGCTAGTAAATTCCTCTGACCGAACCACAACTTGAACATGCTTAGCCTTGACGTAGGCACCTGTGCATCTGATATCTTATAAGCATTGTCGACTAAACCTTCATCTAGGGTTTGTCCATGTGCAAACCTCTACTCTTGGTATTTATAATTTGTTGACAGCTTCAATTGGTCCAAGAAGTCATCATAGAGATTCCTCCTTTGATATTTTAATATTACCAGAGTGTGGTCTTTGGGGTGCCATTATATACACCTAGGGTTCTTGTTTTACGTTCTACAGGAAACAAAGGCTTTTTCAAAAATCTTATAGCTACTACAATATAAATATGATTTTAAAATTCTACTTCAAATTCTACATCCTAGTTTGTATCAATTCAGTTTCCCTACAAATTGAAAGCAATCCCAATGCTTAGAAATTCGAAATTCACCAGTGAAGGCTATAACTTTGACTTATAGTTTTTTTACATCATGAACCCTAATTCCGCACTTTGAAAACTTACAACAATTTCTACTAGCTCTTGAAACATTCTCCACTCTCATTTGAATGACTCTGGTAATTGCAAATGGACAATATTTATTCTTTTAATATCCCTATATCGGCAGACCTACGTATCGTCCACCATTACTGCTCACGCGAACAATGAAATGACTCTAAATACTTTTGAAATGAGTTTGAGTCTTCACCATAGATCTGCCTCTATGTTGGCAAATCAAACAATTTTCATTAGTCAATTTGACATTGATATCTATTCTGGCATATGACTGCACCTTCATCCAATAAAAAAACTATGCGTCAATCTACCTTACAACCCATCATTGTGGCCCCACCTTAAGTTCCAACTTCTCAACGTGGACACATGGCATCATCTTGCGAAGCCATGGTGGTTAATGCCCCTGCACCTTCTGATCGCGGGATCTCAAGGACCATCTGATCAAGACAATATTTAACCTATCTACCTTGGTGACCATCTAGCTTAAGCCACTAACACTCAAGAAAAAATCAATCATCTTTTAAAAACATCTATGTCCATTTTGAACACATGTGAAAATAGTCACTGTTTAGTTGGCCGATCTTTAACTCATTCCCATTGACCTTTGACAAAATAAGATATTTAAAGCCTTTTTAAATATTTGTTTTGGCCACCCATTTCATGACACATGGCAGCTCTGGGACACATGGTATTTCTTTGTGATGTCACAGTGAATAGGATAGTCAACAAGAGTCTTCACAGCATTGCACAGACACTTACCAAGGAAAAGAAAACACTTTGGTAAGAAAATCAACCGCAGGAAGCCTAAGTCGGGAACTGAAACTTAGGTCAAATAAAAAATTATAAGGGACCCGGATACATAGTAAAAAACCTAGTGACATAACTATTGGTATTTTGGTATGGTTTTGTCATTTATGTCAACACCTACTAACACTTATCAACTCTGGCACTATGAAGAATCGGCAATGTTCACTGGTAAGCAAGTGACTTATGCACAGTCACCGGTATCTGGTACACCGACAAGATATAATGTTCATCGGCACTTGGAATGATATTGAAAACACCTGGTTATGTCAAAGACATCATTTGGACACTTTGTCTTGGAGATTTTTTCATTGGCATATTCATATTTGCATATTTGTTGTTACCGACAAATAGGTCCAAGTTATGCACTGGCAAGCTTATCTACTTCAGATCAGCATGACATGCTTTGGAGATGATTTTGTTGTTATTGTAAATGCATTAAGATGACATGTTGAATCGTTTATTGCATTGGTTATTGATTTACTTGTAATTGTTTTATTGTAATATCTTTTAGAGCCGACCTACTAAAATTGGTCTCAGGTTATGGTATATATGTAAGATCTTATTTGTAAGATCAATATGCAATAAGGATAAGAAATTGTAAGAAGGTATATGCAAGAATAAGTAGAGCTATACACGCAGACATCATTTGAAGGTGGAGCAAGGTATTTGTAAAGACAATCAGAACTACACCAGTACTGAATCCAACATATGAAGATGTTATTTTGAGAAGTACATTCTTATTGGATTTAACCACCAATTGTAGTCAATGTGACTCCTATTTGTGTTTGAGCAGTGAGCTCTAGGCACTTGGCCTTTCTGCATGTGCAGACCCCATTTGTATACACATACTATCTACAGTAGTATCATCTAATTGTGGGTAAGGTTTCCCACTGTGGTTGTAGTACCCCTGCCCTAATCAATTTCTAATCTCGGTTTAATCTTGGTTAGTTTATCTTAATATAATGTTATAGTCAGATGTTTGATTTAACGCATAGTTGTTGATGTGGTTTTCACACTAGTTGTATGCAAGTTGTTTAGTGTTCCTATTTCATGGTATTAATATTAGGCTAACGCTTTCATTAAGTTTATATATGTATGCATGTATGACTCTTGGTTGCAGGAGATTTCAGGTACAACACCGCATGAGTGCGAGGTTCGTCTTCACCTGGATTTGCAGGTTTGAGTGTACCTCTTTAATCCTTAGAGTTGGATTAGGTGGTCGTAGGACCCTAGTTGACCATAGTCGTGCTTAAGTGAGCATCGTCAGTCATCGTCGGTTTTCCCTTTTTGGTTGGGTTTGCGAGTCATTTGTCTGATCAACTTTCTTGGTTTGCATGCTTGGTGTGAATGGTTAAATTGATTAATTAGTCCTTAGTGTTTAATTTGATTAAATATGTGTTTGTGCATTAAAGATTAATGGACTAAATTTATCGAGATTTTGTTATGCGATTATCGTTGATATTGGATTGCTCATCTTAAATTGGGAGTAAGCTCAATTAAATGGTTGATTTTGAATATTAAATGCATTTTGTATATGCTGTTGAAAAAGAAAGATTTAAATTTAATTGCAATAGAATTAATTTAATCTTTTGGCATTTTTGAAATAGAAAGGTTAAATTTCAGTTGAGTGAGAAAATCAAGTTTAAATGGGAAAAGCAATTCAATTTATTGATATAGTTAGAAAAGAATTATTTTTGAGAATTATTTTTAAATAAAAATTTTAATTCCAAAAATGAGAATTTTGGTCAACTCTTCCTTATAACCTAAAATTTTGGGAAATTTTGAGGATGGATGTTTTTGGAAAAAAAAATGTTTGTTGGAAAATATTTTGGGGATGAAAATTGGGGGTTTTGGATGGGGAAAGATTCCTGGAGCTGCAGATTGGGACTTTTCAGTAGATCTTGCCAGGAATGCAAGATAAGGTAGGATCTATGTATCAATTTAGTTTTAATAAAAAAAAAATATTTCCAATCTTTTAAAATGGATTTTAGATTTTAATTTTGGATTTGTGGGTTTAGATCTATGCCTATGTCTGGTGTTCTTGCTAGCATAGCTGAATCATTGTGTTTAAATGGCTCCTTTTGGCCCAATATGGGTCTTTATTAGAAATGGTTTGGGATTGGAAATTGTATTGTAAGTCTCATTATGAGATTGTTCTTTAAAATGAGGGTTTTTGCTATTTTAGAAATAAAATTATTAAAACCCAGACCTATGATTATAGGAAAATCGATTTCTCTTTTTGATCGAAGTATGAAATGCTTAACAGTCCATTTAGTATTTCGGAATTTTTTTTTTTTATTGAAAGTTTTGTTTTAAAGAAAAACGCGAAAATTATATTTAATTTTGATTGGGGTTCGGAGGGCGGGGAGCGGAGCTCCACCCGCCTCCTCCTCCCCCTTTTCCCTTAGTTTCCCCGTGCTTGTGTGCTGCCCGCGGTGGTTGCAGGCACACTGCGGTGGCCGCAAGGGCCGCGGTGGCCGCAGGGCGCCGCGGAACCTGCGCGCACCATAGTGGCGCCACCCGCGTGGGTTTTTCCTCGAGCTGGGGTTTGGCTCGCCCAACCCCCACGTTGGGAGGTGGGCCCAGCCTTCGCCGCCCCCTATAAAAATGTTTTTTTTAAATTAGTTTTTAAAAAAGTTTTTTTCTTATATATTTTTTTTATTATTCAAAAAATATATATATATATAATATTTTATTATTACTTCATGTTAAGTTTTAATTAGATTTTTAATTATGATTAATGTGGCATAATCATAGTTAATGATAATTTGATATTAATTAATTGTATAATGGAATTTATATGTTAATTAATATTCAATCTCATTTTATGATTAGTGCACATTTTCTAATTAAATTCCAGAATTGCTAATTTCGCCATTGAATATTAATTGGTTATATTTTGGACTAATCTTGGATTAATAAATTTATATCTTACCTTCTAGCTAATTAGTGTATTTGGCTAATTGAGGAAGTATTGTTTAAAAATAAAATAGAATATTATGTTAATGGAAAATTGTTGAAATATGATATAACTACTAATTGATGATGTTAAAGATTATTCAAGAACATATCATTTGAGTAATTGAGAAGTGAAATATTTTATCGTTGGATATTTGAATTTAAACGATGTGCTTTTGGGAATTTAATTTAGTATCATTTGGGAAATTGTTTAGTTACTGATATTCTCATTTAGTAAAATGAATGGTTAATTTATATTTTCCCTTTGTTTGAGAAATAGACAATGGTACTATTGCTAATTGTGGTATTGTACTCACCTGGTAACGGGGATTTCCCGTCAATGCATTTTGAAAACTTAGATCAATCAGAGAATTGGATCAACTGTTATGCTTAAATCAATTTGAGAAAATATTGTCTTTTCCGATTATTGCCTATGCGAGTTTAATTTTTGTATTCGCTTTTGCTTATGTAATGGCAAGTCATGTTTTGTTTGATAGGTCCCTGTCGTATGGAATGATTTGGGGTACCTGTTTCTGTCCTCGGTTCTGAGTTGACTATTGTATTATGAGTGTGTCGTTATTGGTCATATCCTTGTGTGGGTGTCGAATGATGATTCGTGTTTGACCAGATGGTTGTTCCCTCCTTCTTAAACTATGTTCGTCTGACCATGTGTATTCCTTGGTTTTTTTGAGTTCGTCCGAGTATAGTCTAGTGTCATATGGGAAAGTGGCTTTCGATTGGGGGCCACGCCCAAAGTGGCTGCTGGGTAACCTATTGAAAGTGAGTCTAATAAGTGATAACCTATCAGTACATTAGGATGTAATCTCTAAGGAAGATAATTTGCCTCACACATGGGACAAGTGCTAACATAGACCCGACATGCTGTGAGAAGGCCTGAAATGGCAAACCATCATCCTTGTTTTCACGAGAGGATGTGTGGGTCCACATGAGGCTTGGATGGGCCGGAGGCTCAGA
Organism: Cryptomeria japonica; assembly: GCF_030272615.1. Lineage (NCBI taxonomy): Eukaryota > Viridiplantae > Streptophyta > Pinopsida > Cupressales > Cupressaceae > Cryptomeria > Cryptomeria japonica. The sequence continues at coordinate 288,797,612 of NC_081412.1, forward strand.
TTAGGATGCCAGGGTAACCCAGTGTATGGGGTCGGGACCTATGAAGACCTGTCATGGTAACCGTACCAGGTTGTGTGATGACACTTGCCCCTACGTTCGCTAGTGTGTTGTCGTTTTGTCTTGTTAGGAGTACCTTTGTGAGTCATCCTTTTGTTTCTGCCCTTGTGAGTATCAATTTCATGTTAGACCTTGGGTGGTGATGGCTCAGTCTTGTGGATGCTCTTCTGGACCTTTGTATTAGCTTTGATTATGTTCAGCTGGATCCTGTTCTTTTCAGGGATCGTTTATGTATTAATTGACCGATGTGGTCGTTTGTATACTGTTTATGTTTCGCCTTGATGGCAGGATTGTAAATGGTGTAACCTCTTGTACTCTTAACTTTATTAATTATCAGAGGGGTCTTGCAGTTGAGCACACCTGGAGATGTAGCCCTTCAGGGGTGAACTCCAAGATCATTATGGTGTTATGTGGTGTTATTCTCTTATGTTTCCCTTATTCAACTTTATCATGTATGAATAGCTTATGTTAGAACGTATAAGTGGATAAGATGGAATTAACTTTAAATGCTTTTATGCAGTCCTTTCTTGAATGCCATTTTGATCGAATGCATAAGTGGTTTAGATGAGATTTATCGTAGATGCATGTATGCAATCGTCTTTTAAAATGCAATAAATTGGAGTATGAAAGAATGTAACTTAGAGTAATGGAGTATATTCAGTTGTTGTTAAGGAAATTAAGTATGCTTGAAAAGATTTCATATGTTTATGATGAAATTCTAGTGTGTTAGAATATTAGATGTATGGCTTGTATTTTTATGAAAAGCTTAAATGTAAAGTATGAATAGATCTTAATGGATGAATCTTTGCTTGTGATTTATATTTCCATCTTTTGAAAGAAATTAACCTGGTTAAGAATTATCTCGTTATTAAGATAATCAACTTATTGGATTAATTGTGTGAGTTAAGTGAATTGTGAAGTTTAAGTAATCTCGTTGGGAAACTCTTTAGGTGTTAGTTGATGTCTTCCGCTATGTAATTCTGAACCTTTGATATCTTGTTGTATCTTAATGTGGTGTAACTTTAAAAAAATAAAAATAAAAATTATTGCACTCTATTCTTGTGTTTTGGCTTATCCCTTTGGGGTTTCCTGGCGGGGCATTACATTTGGTATCAGAGCCAAGTTGCAAACACTGGGATCTCTGGTGTCGCGTGTGCCCTCTTTTGGTGTGAGGTGTATCGACCTTATGTGTATGCTTGTCCTCCTTTTGCATGTGAGTGATTGAGCTAACCTGAACTTGTGTGTTCACACCTTGTTCTCACCTTCTTGATGTTGGTGTTTGAGTGTTTATATGTGCATTGTGTGCTTATTGATGTCTGGGTCTACGATTACTCTTATTCTGAAAGAGAGTCGTATGTACCTTCCCTTTTTGAGTGTTGTACTCTTTAGACTAATCCTTTTGGGTTGGTCAGTGCTTGTCTTGAATCTGAAAGTGCATATCGTGCTTGTTTAAGATTATGATCTAGCTTAGTGTTGTCCACTCGAAGGACTAGTATGGCAAATATTGAATGCTTATTTTGTAGAAAATTAAATGATTATCACCATTCCTTTCTCTCTTTCTGGAAATTAAAATGATTAGGATATGTGTAATTATCTTTGATTCGAGTTTTCTTGTTTGTGAGAGAGAAAAGGGTGTGACTTCTTGAACCCTCGTGTGAGCCTTAGGACGCTTATGTTTTTAGATAATAAAGGGGCTATGGGTTTAAAAATTTATATTGGATATTGGGAGAAAATTGTATGTGTACGTTTAAAGAATTCTCCATGTGTATTTTGTAGGAGTAGCATAATTAAATTTTATCTTAGTAAGGTGCATTATATGCGAATAGTTGAATTATGTGAAACTGATTGGTTTGTAGGAGAAGTATTAAAAGGAGCATGTTATTTTAGCTTCGAGAGAGTATTAATGTGTTCCATGAAAGATTGTTTTATGTGTTTCATTAAACTAGTTGATTGAAGATTTATTTTAGCAAATGCTCCATTGAACTTGCTTTTGGGTATATGTAATTACCTTAATGTGTTTAGAAAGTGCAAATGAAAAGCTTGTTTAATGTGCATGCATTAATATGTTTTATTTGGGTTATAGCTCCTTGCTTACCTTTTTATCGTAATTTGATTTTAATGATAGGTTGCAAATTATGGCAAGTGTCTGTATTATATTATTATAGTGAGTGTTCTCAAGAGGTCTGGTATTAACGAAAAGATTGCCTGTCTTGATCTCTGTTTTGTTTGGAAAACTAGAACATTTTGTTGCAACCATAATTATTGGAAGTGTTTTGCTAAGCTGTTGGTCATCCTTCTAAAATGGTAACGAAATGAAAATCGTGTAATTAAAATGATAGGCTTATAGTGAGAAATTTTATATTATAGTGTGATCTTGATTGATCTTGCATTTTTTGTAGGAAATAGTTTGGTTATCAAACTCTCTTTCCCTTCTCTTTGCCTAATCATAAGATTTTTAGAAATGGTATTAAAGAATGCATTGATTTAAATAGAATGTTTATAAAACATGTGAAATTGTACTATTGCACTTTGGCTTCATATTGAAAGATGAAAGTCTCGAGCTTTAGAAATGAATTTGCATAGTTAGTAATTTAGTTATGAATGCTTAGTGAGATTCGAGGAAGCTAGAAGAATGATGTTATTTCCTTATATAATTGTGAATTGTTAATAATTTCAGTACTTGTATCTAGAGTAAACTTGATTCAGTTATTTATGTAGAAAGCATAATTAAAATCTTCCTTGTATAGATGTTAGCGTACTGAAAAGTACTCCCCGTGATTGTGACTAAACCAGTACTAGTGTTTTCATGTGTATTGTAAGAAACCAGTACTTATTATATGTGCCCATGGATTGGTGAAGTAATCAACCATGGAGGATATGTTTCTTATGAGTATGGGAGACCATACTGTTTATGTGATGTTTCTTATTTGTTTCCCTACTGAGTACCAAACCTCGGGTTGTGGGTAACTCAATATGTTATGGGGTAGTATTTGAAGTAACCGTTCCTTGAATAGTTTGGATTGGCATATGAGTAATGTCGGCGCGAAGCGACTTTAGCTTCTCTACTTCGAGGAACGATATAGTTGTACTATTAAACTGTATCAAAGGTGTACTCAATACTTTCCCTTTTGATGAATCTATTTTATAGGTTTATATGTGATAGCCTATTCCTCTCCTTTATTTGAGCATATGGATGGTGATTCTTGTGTATAGTGATGGTGTAATTTGGAGGATCCTTTGCCTTGTCTTCATGAAAGGTAGGTTTATTCACTTGTGCTGCCAGTTAGTACGTGTTGGTGGGTATGTGGGTGGACCCGAGTCATGTATACCTCTGACTTACAACGAGTATCCTTCTAGATACGTCGCTATGCGGGATGTGACCTGCGCGTGCTTTTTCTGCGAGGTACACTACCATGCGGGATATGTCCATTGTGTGTTTTCTCCACTTGGGGTATTACCATGCCACGTGACGACATGATGCGGGTTGATGTCGAGGTGCACACCGCCATGCCATGTGGGTAGTGTGACTATGTCGCACCACATGATGAGCTACTGCAATGGCTAGTCAGTTGTTCCTTCCTTCCTCGTTGGTGGCTAGACGCTAGTCACATAGTGATGTTATGTGCAGTTGTGATATTCTTATTTTTTCTTTGGGGATCAGCAATTTATTTTACTTTGACTTTGAAGGTTTAGCCACGATCTTGTGATCTTTTGCACTTTTGATTTGGTGTTGAAATTCTGGATTATTTTCTTGCCTTACTATTGGAATTGATGATTTATTATCTTTATTCATCTGTACTTTGGTGGCTAAACTGGTTTATCCTTATTGTTTTCATATGTTGGTCTTGTGTTGAAATGTGAAATTCCTCTCCATAGACATATGATACGGATTTGGTAGAGTGTGTACAAGGAAGTTGATGTAGGGAACCTTAAGGATGGGGGTATGTGAGACTGTGATGCAGCTAGGATCCACTACCTACCTATGTGTGGTGACTATCTCTTGGAGGCTAACCACCTTTCTCAACAAGGGATATTCACAAAGGTCTTGTATGGAAGGTAGCACCGCTATGGTGTGCCTAGCACCACCGAGCCTTGAGTGAGATATTGGATATTTATGATCATATTGTTGTTCTGAGATCAGGCATAGAGATGCTGATCATGCATGTTATCTTTGACCAAGCATTAGACATGCTCACATGTGGCCTTTTGAGTTATGTATTCCAGTTATGTGGATGGTTATTATTTGTATCATGGAGTAAACTGTGTTAACTTGTCACTATGTTATGGGACATAGTCTTTAGAAAGGTTTTCTTATGCCTGGAAAGTGTAAACAATTGAATTATTTATGTTGCTCTTATTTCATGAAAGTTAATTTGGTTGTAGAAATTGATATTTGAAGCTAGTTCTATTCAATAAAATTTTATGATAAAGATGGAATGGTAAAGGAAATTGATCTTGATGGCATGTTTTCTTGTCATGTTTGATAGATGATTATGGTAATTGTTGTTTACCTCTTTGTAATGCTTTAATTTGGTGTAATGAAAGGAAGAAAATTCTTGTTTCTCTGCTATGATTGTGGACAATTTCTAGAATGTTATAAGAAATGTATGGATTTAGATGTATCTTGCCAATGGATAATGGTATTTGTAAAGGATTTTGCAATAATATTTCATTTGATTATGGAAAGATTTCTATGTGCAATTTGATCTTTGTTGAATGAGTTTCAGGGCTTATGCGTATGACATGTTCTCCATCTAGCCTTACGACTTCCAGGAGTAAGTCAGAACCTAGGGGGGGAGAACATAGTACCCCTACCCTAATCAATTTCTAATCTCGGTTTAATCTTGGTTAATTTATCTTAATATAATGTTATAGTCAGATGTTTGATTTAACGCATACCTATTGATGTGGTTTTCACACTAGTTGTATGCAAGTTGTTTAGTGTTCCTATTTCATGGTATTAATATCGGGTTAACGCTTTCATTAAGTTTATATATGTATGCATGTATGACTCTTGGTTGCAGGAGATTTCAGGTACAACACCGCATGAGTGCGAGGTTCGTCTTCACCTGGATTTGCAGGTTTGAGTGTACCTCTTTAATCCTTAGAGTTGGATTAGGTGGTCGTAGGACCCTAGTTGACCATAGTCATGCTCAAGTGAGCATCGTCAGTCGTCGTCGGTTTTCCCTTTTTGGTTGGGTTTGTGAGTCATTTGTTTGATCGACTTTCTTGGTTTGCGTGCTTGGTGTGAATGGTTAAATTGATTAATTAGTCCTTAGTGTTTAATTTGATTAAATATGTGTTTGTGCATTAAAGATTAATGGACTAAATTTATCGGGATTTCGTTATGCGATTATTGTTGATATTGGATTGCTCGTCTTAAATTGGGAGTAAGCTCAATTAAATGGTTGATTTTGAATATTAAATGCATTTTGTATATGCTGTTGAAAAAGAAAGATTTAAATTTAATTGCAATAAAATTAATTTAATCTTTTGGCATTTTTGAAATAGAAAGGTTAAATTTCAGTTGAGTGAGAAAATCAAGTTTAAATGGGAAAAACAATTCAATTTATTGATATAGTTAGAAAAGAATTATTTTTAAATAAAAATTTTAATTCCAAAAATGAGAATTTTGGTCAACTCTTCCTTATAACCTAAAATTTTGGGAAATTTTGAGGATGGATGTTTTTGGAAAAAAAAATGTTTGTTGGAAAATATTTTGGGGATGAAAATTGGGGGTTTTGGATGGGGAAAGATTCCTGGAGCTGCAGATTGGGACTTTTCAGTAGATCTTGCCAAGAATGCGAGATAAGGTAGGATTTGTGTATCAATTTAGTTTTAATAAAAAAAAAATATTTCCAATCTTTTAAAATGGATTTTAGATTTTAATTTTGGATTTGTGGGTTTAGATCTATGCCTATGTCTGGTGTTCTTGCTAGCATAGCTGAATCGTTGTGTTTAAATGGCTCCTTTTGGCCCAATATGGGTCTTTATTGGAAATGGTTTGGGATTGGAAATTGTATTGTAAGTCTCATTATGAGACTGTTCTTTAAAATGAGGGTTTTTGCTATTTTAGAAATAAAATTATTAAAACCCAGACCTATGATCATAGGAAAATTGATTTCTCTTTTTGATCGAAGTATGAAATGCTTAACAGTCCATTTAGTATCTCAATTTTTTTTTTTTTATCGAAAGTTTTGTTTTAAAAAAAAATGCGAAAATTATATTTAATTTTGGTTGGGGTTCGGAGGGCGGGGAGCGGAGCTCCACCTGCCTCCTCCTCCCTCTTTTCCCTTAGTTTCCCCATGCTTATGTGCTGCCCGCGGTGGTTGCAGGCGCACCGCGGTGGCCGCAGGCCACCGCGGAACCTGCGCGCACCACAGTGACGCCGCCCGCGTGGGTTTTTCATCGGGCTGGGGTTTGGCTCGCCCAACCCCCACGTTGGGAGGTGGGCCCAGCCTTTGCCGCCCCCTATAAAAATGTTTTTTTTTAATTAGTTTTTAAAAAAGTTTTTTATTTTTATATTTTTTTTATTATTCAAAAAATATATATATATAATATTTTAATATTACTTCATGTTAAGTTTTAATTAGATTTTTAATTATGATTAATGTGGTATAATCATAGTTAATGATAATTTGATATTAATTAATTGTATAATGGAATTTATATGTTAATTAATATTCAATCTCATTTTATGATTAGTGCACATTTTCTAATTAAATTCCAGAATTGCTAATTTCGCCATTGAATATTAATTGGTTATATTTTGGACTAATCTTGGATTGATAAATTTATATCTTACCTTCTAGCTAATTAGAGTATTTGGCTAATTGAGGAAGTATTGTTTAAAAATAAAATAGAATATTATGTTAATGGAAAATTGTTGAAATATGATATAATTACTAATTGATGATGTTAAAGATTATTCAAGAACATATCATTTGAGTAACTGAGAAGTGAAATATTTTATCATTGGATATTTGAATTTAAACGATGTGCTTTTGGGAATTTAATTTAGTATCATTTGGGAAATTGTTTAGTTACTGATATTCTCATTTAGTAAAATGAATGGTTAATTTATATTTTCCCTTTGTTTGAGAAATAGACAATGGTACTATTGCTAATTGTGGTATTGTACTCACCAGGTAACGGTGATTTCCCGTCAATGCATTTTGAAAACTTAGATCAATCAGAGAATTGGATCAACTGTTATGCTTAAATCAATTTGAGAAAATATTGTCTTTTCCGATTATTGCCTATGCAAGTTTAATTTTTGTATTTGCTTTTGCTTATGTAATGGCAAGTCGTGTTTTGTTTGATAGGTCCCTGTCGTATGGAATGATTTGGGGTACCTATTTCTGTCCTCGGTTCTGAGTTGACTATTGTATTCTAGGTGTGTCGTAATTGGTCATATCCTTGTGTGGGTGTCGAATGATGATTCGTGTTTGACCAGATGGTTGTTCCCTCCTTCTTGAACTATGTTCATCTGACCATGTGTATTCCTTGGTTTTTTTGAGTTCGTCCGAGTATAGTCTAGTGTCGTATGGGAAAGTGGCTTTTGATTAGGGGCCACGCCCAAAGTGGCTACTGGGTAACCCGTTGAAAGTGAGTCTAATAAGTGATAACCTATCAGTAGATTAGGATGTAATCTCTAAGTAAGATAATTTGCCTCACACATGGGACGAGTGCTAACATAGACCTGACATGCTGTGAGAAGGCCTGAAATGGCAAACCATCATCCTTGTCTTCACGAGAGGATGTGTGGGTCCACATGAGGCTTGGATGGGCTGGAGGCTTGGATTAGGTTGCCAAGGTAACCCAGTGTATGGGGTCAGGACCTATGAAGACCTACCATGGTAACCATACCAGGTTGTGTGATGACACTTGCCCCTACGTTCGCTAGTGTGTTGTCATTTTGTCCTGTTAGGAGTACCTTTGTGGGTCGTCCTTTTGTTTCTGCCCTTGTGAGTATGGATTTCATGTTAGACCTTGGGTGGTGATGGCTCAGTCTTGTGGATGCTCTTCTGGACCTTTGTATTAGCTTTGATTATGTTCAGCTAGATCCTGTTCTTTTTAGGGATCGTTTATGTATTAATTGACCGATGTGGTCGTTTGTATATTGTTTATGTTTCGCCTTGATGGCAGGATTGTAAATGGTGTAACCTCTTGTACTCTTAACTTTATTAATTATCAGAGGGGTCTTGCAGTTGAGCAGACCCGGAGATGTAGCCCTTCAGGTGTGAACTCCGAGATCATTATGGTGTTATGTGGTGTTATTCTCTTATGTTTCCCTTATTCAACTTTATCATGTATGAATAGCTTATGTTAGAACGTATAAGTGGATAAGATGGAATTAACTTTAAATGCTTTTATGCAGTCCTTTCTGGAATGCCATTTTGATCGAATGCATAAGTGGTTTAGATGAGATTTTTCGTAGATGCATGTATGCAATCGTCTTTTAAAATGCAATAAATTGGAGTATGAAAGAATGTAACTTAGAGTAATGGAGTATATTCAGTTGTTGTTAAGGAAATTAAGTATGCTTGAAAATATTTCATATGTTTATGACGAAATTCTAGTGTGTTAGAATATTAGATGTATGGCTTGTATTTTATGAAAAGCTTAAATGTAAAGTATGAATAGATCTTAATGGATGAATCTTTGCTTGTGATTTATATTTCCATCTTTTGAAAGAAATTAACCTAGTTAAGAATTATCTCGTTATTAAGATAATCAGCTTATTGGATTAATTGTGTGAGTTAAGTGAATTGTGAAATTTAAGTAATCTCATTGGGAAACTCTTTAGGTGTTAGTTGATGTCTTCCGCTATGTAATTCTGAACCTTTGATATCTTGTTGTATCTTAATGTGGTGTAACTTTAAAAAAATAAAAATAAAAAATTATTGCACTCTATTCTTGTGTTTTGGCTTATCCCTTCGAGGTTTCCTATCGGGCCATTACAGTGGTTTTTCCTCTTATAGGGTTTTCACGTACAAATATTGGTGTTATGTGTTGTGGATGTTATTGTCTTTCTGTTTCATGCATTAATCTTTACCGATATTGTAATTAACTAATAAACTATCTACCGGCATAAATTTTGGTTTACCGATATTAAGCACAAGGTTGGTTAAGTTGTTTTTGGTTTGAATTTATTAGACAACCCATTCACCCCCCCCCCCTCTCAGTTGTCTTTGGGACCTAACAATTGGTATCAGAGTTGAGTCCTCTTTTGTAGAAGTTTAACAGCTTGAGGAGATCAAATGTCTACTAACTATTTCAGGAAGGATAGTCCTAAACTTGATGGAACCAACTATGGAATATGGAAGATCAAAATGGAGACACATCTAAATTGCATTGGAAAGGACATCTGGGATGTTACAAAAAATGGCTATACAACTCCTACAACCAGTCAGCCTAATCCACCAAACTTGACTAAAGATGAGGAAAATGATTTCAAAGCAAGAGAAGCACTTTTGAGCACATTAACAGATCAACAAATCATGGGATTATCAGATAGGTCTACTACTAAAGCTATTTGGGATCATTTATAAACATTGAATGAAGGAGATTCCACAATCAAAATTGCAAAACTTGAAAGCTTCTGGGTCAGGTATGAACATCTGAAAATGGAAGAAGATGAAAGGATTTATGCTTTTATGGAAAGAGTAAATGAAATTGTTTTGCATATTAAATGTTGTGGAGAAGCCTTAAGTGAAGATGAAATTGTTTCAAAAATTTTAAGAGGATTGCCATTGGAATATAAAATGAAAGTTACTTCTATAAATGAGTTAAGAACAATGCCTAATACATCAGTAACTAGGGATACATTGATTGGAAAACTTTCAACTTTTGAAATTGAGCAATTTGGTCATGTTGCTACTATAAAGACAAAATTTAGCTTTTAAGGCATCAACATCATCTGCACCATCATTTGACAAGTTTGATTGGAAAACCTTTTATGCAAGATAACTTGAGGAAAGCAGGAGAGAAAATGAAGAACTTGAAGAACTTGAAGCACTATTTGCAAGGAAAATGCCTAAAGGTCTAGTTGGAAATAAGTATGAAGGTAAAGCACCCTTTAAATGCTTTAACTGTAATAAGATTGGTCATATGGCTTCAAGATGCCCTGATAGACATGCTAGACTAAGAGAAGAAACTAGAAGAACATACAAGCCTAACCCTGAATATCAAAGATACAAATTTAAGAAGAATAAAGATAAATCTTGTTATCTCGCTAATGAAGGAGTCACTAATGATTCTAATGAAGATCTGACAGACAATGGATGGGTTTTTGTTTCTATAACAGAAGATCAACTGACACATACTGTTCAACTGGTAGAGGAGGCCTTGGCAGCTAAAGTTGAAGTTAAGGATGAATGGATCATTGATTCAAGATGTTCACATCACATGACTGGTGATAAAGGTAAATTCTTGAACTTTCAGGAATATAATGGAGGTTTGGTAAGATTTGGAGATGACAAAGCTTGTTTAATCAAAGGAAAAGGTACAATATCTCTTGATGGAAAGCATAATATTGACAATGTTTACTATGTAGAAGGTTTAAAGCATAATCTTTTGAGTGTTGGTCAATTAGTTGAAAAAAGATTTCAATTACAATTCAAGAATGGTAAATTCAAAATTATGAACAAAACTAGTTTGGAAATTGTAACCGGTAATCAAACTAGAGGTAATATCTTTCATTTGAATAACAATGAAAAGATATGCTTGATTGCACATATTGATGAAAGTTGGCTATGGCATAAGAGAATCTATCATGTAAATTTTGATTGCATGGTAAAAATCAGTACTAATAAGGCAGCTAGAGATTTACCTAAGATTGTCAAACCTCACAATCCGGTATGTAAGGAATGTCAATTTGGAAAACAAGTTAGAGCATCTTTTAAAAGTATTCCAGAAAAATCAAATAATGCTCTTGACTTAATTCACACTGATTTATGTGGTCCAACTAGAACTAAAAGCTTACAAGGTGATAGATATTTCATGCTAATCATTGATGACTATTCTAGAATGTGTTGGGTTACTTTTCTCAGAGAAAAATCAGAAGCACTTGGAAAGTTTAAACTATTCAAAGCAATGGTAGAGAATGAAACCGGTAAGAAAATTAAATGTTTGAGATCATATCAAGGAGGAGAATTCACATCTAAGGAATTTAATACATTCAGTGAAGTGAATGGAATCAGAAGACAGTTATCAGCACCCCGTACACCTTAGTAGAATGGAGTTGTAGAAAGGAAAAATAGAACTATCTTGGATGCAGCTAGAAGTATGTTATCTGAAGCAAATCTACCACATGTATATTGGAGAGAGGCAGTAAGCACAACGGTCTACACATTCAACAAAGTTCACATCAAAGGAGAAACCAACAAGACCCCTCATGAACTATGGTTTGGTATTACTCCTACTCTTAAATATTTTAGAATATTTGGAAGTAAATGCTATATTAGAAGAGATGAGTATATTGGAAAATTGGATCCTATAAGTGATGAAGGAATATTTCTTGGTTATTCATCTAAGAGCAAGGCATATAGATGTTTTAACAAGAGATTGCAGAAAATTGTTGAAAGTACAAATGTGAAGATTGATGAACAATTTAGAGGAACTTCAAGGTATATAGACTCTAAACCGGCAACAAAGATACTAACAAATGAACCTACATTGAATCCATCGATACAAAATGAAGATCCAGTTACACCAGTGTCATCTGAAAATTCCACTATGACTGAGGAACAACAACAAACAAAGACACCCCAGTATGTAAGACTGAATCACTCTGAAAATTAGATAATTGGGAACAAATATCAAGGAGTTATGACAAGAGGAAGACTGGCAAATGAAGAGGTATGTCTTATTTCTCAAATTGAACCATCATCAATTAATGAGGCATGTGAAGATAAACACTGAATTAAAGCTATGGAAGAGAAACTAGAACAAACTGAGAAAAATAACACATGGACATTAGTTCCCCGACCTAAAGACAAAAATGTGATTGGAACAAAATGGGTATTCAGAAACAAACTTAATAAAGATGGTAAGGTAATCAGAAATAAAGCAAGACTAGTGTGTTAGGGATATTCTCAGAAAGAAGGAATTGATTATGATGAAACCTTTGCACTGGTAGCTAGAATTGAGGCAGTCAAATTATTCTTGGCTTTTGCAGCACACAAGAACTACAAAGTATATCAAATGGATATTAAATGTGCATTTTTGAATGGAGATCTCAAAGAAGAAGTTTACATTGAGCAACCTGATGGATTTTCTTTGACAGATAACAAAGATATGGTTTGCAGGTTAAGGAAATCTTTGTATGGATTGAAGCAAGCTCCAAGAGCTTGGTATGCTAGATTGGATAAGTATCTTTTGAAGATTGGATTTTCTAAAGGTAATGCTGACAGCAACTTATACTACAAAGTGACTAATGATGACATCTTGGTTATAGAAGTTTTTGTTGATGATATAATCTTTGGAGGAGAAGATGGATTATGTAAAGACTTTTCTATTGAAATGCAACAAGAATTTGAAATGTTTATGATTGGAGAGATAAATTCTTTTTAGGATTGCAGATTTCACTGACTAATAAAGGTATATTCTTGAGTCAATCCAAATACTTGAAAGAGTTACTAAAGGAATTTGGGATGGAGAACTCTAAACTGGTAAGCACACCTATGACTACAAATGACAAATTATCACTAAGAGATGAATCTACACCTATTAATTTGACTAGGTACAAATCTATGATAGGAGGCCTACTGTATTTGACACAAACAAGACCTGATATTATGAATGCATTATGTATTGTTTCAAGATTTCAGAGTAATCCTAGATAAAATCATGAATCAACAGTAAAAAGGATATTTTGGTACTTACAAGGCACTACAATTCTTGGTTTATGGTATCCTAGAGATGAAAATTTTGAATTATGTGCATACACAGATGCAAATTGGGTAGGAGATGTGGATGACATAAAAAGCACCATCGACGGAGTATTTTTTCTAGGAAGCAGATTAGTTTCTTGGTTGAGTAAGAAACAAAGTTGTACATCTTTATCAACAACAGAATCAAAATATGTTGCAGCAACAACTAACTATACACAGGTATTATGGCTTAAGCAAATGTTGAAGGACATAAAGGTAAAATGCAAGGAACCTATAACTATCTATTGTGATAACACTATAGCAATTGATATATCTAAGAATCTGGTATTACATTCTAAAACCAAACATGTTTCTATCAAACTGAATTTTTTGAAAGAGAATGTTGAAGCAAAAGAAGTAAAACTGGTTTATGTGAATACTAAAGAGGAGATTGCAGATATTTTCACTAAACCTCTTCCTAAAGAGACCTTTGAATATCTTAGAGATCAGCTTGGGGTCATACCCCCACAAATAGAGACTTAGACAGTTGATGTTTGTCATCAACCAGCAAAATTAATAGAGAAATCTTTTACTCTGGCTTTGATGAGGAGAGCTACTTCTCAGGTGGAGTAGTTGGCATACTGAATTGATTGGTATTTTGTATTTACATCTGGTTTTGTATTGGATTTGGCATTTGATGTCAAAGGGGGAGAGATATCCATGGAAAAACACATTATCTTTTGGGGAGAGATTATTCATTGGGGAAGAGATTGTTACTTTGAGATTGATTACTCTCTGTATCTGAATTTTGAATTTGAGAGATTATTGGTTTTTTGTATTTGGCATTTCTGTTTGGGCACTTTGATGGTTTTTCCATCTTGTGTTTCCATCAATGCCAAAGGGGGAGATTGTTGGTATTTTGGTATGGTTTTGTCGTTGATGTCAACACCTACTAACACTTATTAACTCTGGCACTTTGAAGAATCGACAATGTTCACCAACAAGCAAGTGACTTATGCACAGTCACTGGTATCTGGTACACCGATAGGATATAATGCTCACCAACACTTGGAATGATATGGAAAACACCTGGTTATGTCAAAGACATCATTTGGACACTTTGTCTTGGAGATTTGTTCATTGGCATATTCATATTTGCATATTTGTTGTTACCGGCAAATAGGTCCAGGTTATGCACCGACAAGCTTATCTACTCTAGATCAGCATGACACGCTTTGGAGATGATTTTGTTGTTATTGTAAATGCATTAAGCTGACATGTTGAATCGGTTATTGCATCAATTATTGATTTACTTGTAATTGTTTTATTGTAATATCTTTTAGAGCTGACCTGCTAAAATTGGTCTCAGGTTATGGTATATATGTAAGATCTTATTTGTAAGATTGATATGCGATAAGGATAAGGAATTGTAAGAAGGTATATGTGAGAATAAAAAGAGCTATACACATAGACATCATTTGAAGGTGGAGCAAGGTATTTGTAAAGACAATCAAAACTACACTGGTACTGAATCTAGCATATGAAGATGCTATTTTGAGCAGTACATTCTTATTGGATTTAACCATCTAATTGTAGTCAATGTGACTCCTATTTGTGTTTGAGCAGTGAGCTCTAGGCGCTTGGCCTTTCTGCATGTGCAAACCCCATTTGTATACACATACTATCTACAGTAGTATCATCTAATTGTGGGTAAGGTTTCCCACCATGGTTTTTCCCCACAAGGTTTCCAAGTACAAATATCAGTGTTATGTGTTGTGGATGTTATTGTCTTTTTGTTTCATGCATTAGTCTTTATCGATACTGTAATTAATTGATAAACTGTCTACTAGCATAAAGTTTGGTTTACCAGTATTAAGCACAAGCTTGGTTAAGTTGTTTTTGGTTTGAATTTATTAGACAACTAATTCACCCCCCCCCCTCTCAGTTGTCTCCAGGACCTAACAATAACATGGCCCCGCCAATGAGTCAATGACCCAAAGTCATTTTTTAAACGCAAAAAGGTAACGACTAAATAAAACATGGTAAAGGCTTACAAATAAAATATTGGCAAATGAAGGAGAACCCTAAACCCTAAGCCATAAATGGTACATCAGGGACCCAATTTAGCCAGAGATAAACAAGTTTTACCAGGTGACCAAATTTTTTTTGCAAGACATATTTTGAAGTCCTATCAGTGGCTCTAGTTGGGGCCGTTCATTCCTTCAAAGTGAAGCGAGGATCCAAAATCTCAAGTGAAGAAGACCACTTAAAGAGCATACCAAAAAGGAAATAGTCTGGACAAGACCACCCAATAGAAAATAAACCTACTCTAAACTATGTATAGGACCTACCACTACTGTTCATGGAAAAACTTATTTCAAGTGAAGTAATGTTTCAAGAACTATCTATGAACTAACAGTTCAAGAATATCACCATTAACCTCTTGGAGAAAATAAGAGTCTTCTCCCCACTTACTCTGGATCACATAAGGGCCTAACGAGATAGCATCAAATTTCCCATGTTTTCCTTTTTCCTACAATCTGGCATTCCACATCAAAACTAAATCATTTACTTGGAAACTTCTCACAGTTGCTCTTCTATCATATAAATTCTTAACCTGCATTTTCAACAACATTTCTAGCATGAGATTCCCTTTTAGTTTCATCCAGCTCGATTAGAGCATCAACTCTCAGCTGCATCTCACTATCAATATCATCATCATAAGCTTGGACAAACTCGTACATTTCCATCAAGTTGTTCTAGGGTAACGTTGCATGTATCCCATATACTAAGTCAAAAGGAGAACAACCTATTACTTTCTTCATTGTTACCTTGTCTGCCCAAACTGATAGTCTTAGCTTTGAATCCCAGGCCTTCATATTCCTTTCAAAGATCCTCTTGATGATTTTCATCAAACTTTTGTTACTCGATTATGCTTTCCCATTTTCTTGTGGGTGGTAAGGTGATGAATATGATATTTGTATCCCATGTTTTTCATAAAATGATGTATATTCTTCAGACCTAAAATACATTGCATTATATGATATTATTCTTTCTAGGCATCCAAACCTTGTCAATATATTACTCAGCAAAAAATCAATTACAACCCTGCTTGTTGCCTTCTTGGTTGGAATTGCCTCAACCCAATTTGTAAAATAATCAGTGGCTACCAAAATATAGGAATGACCACCACTTGATTTACATGTTATCTCCCCAATAAAATCAATCCCCCATTGCTGCAATGGACCTTGTACATCAATTTGTTTTAATGGAAGGTTCCCTGAAAACTTCAACTTCCCAGAAAACCTTTGGCAAGCATCACATTTCTTTACTAGCTGATGTGCATCTTTAAACACTGTTGGCCACAAAAACCCAACTCTTAACACTTTGTGTGCAGCTGTCTTGGCCATATAATGTCCTTCACAAACCCCACTATGCATTTCTAACAACAAGTCCTTAGCCTGATCTTGGTTCACACACTTTAGCAGTACACCTATATTTCTCCACCAAAGCTTTCCACTTACTATAATGTACTTGATAACATGTAATTTTAATGTCCTCTTCTCATTTTCATTCATATTCTCAGGACACTTCATTTTCTGTAAGTAGTATATTACATTTTTATACCACTCACAACCATCCATATCATAGAGATAAGCTTTGTGTTCTTCTTCTACAACATTTATTTGATTGGCATCCAAGTTACTTTGAGCCATTAATTTTGCCAAACTTTGATCCCTCACTAACCTAGTGATCTGAATATCAATATTGAACCCTTCGATCCTATTGATCCACCTACACCTTCTTCCTAATACTTCTTGTTGTGTGAAGATATCCTTTACTGCAACACTAGGCACATAAGCAATTACTTTTGCTCCCATTAAATAGCTCCTAAAAGCCTTAACAACCTTCACTAGTGCATATGCTTGCTTCTCATTTATTTCATATTTCCATTTTGCAGCTTGTAATGACTTGCTAAAAAATGCAATTGGTTGTTCAAAACCTTTCTGAGTTCTTTTACAATAACACAAATGCAACAGTATGGAAAGATGTAAATGAAAATATTTGCATTGGTTTGTTGTAATCCGGAGTCTTCAATATTGGAGCATCTTTAATAGCTTTTTTTATGTCTTGGAATGCCTTGGTTGGTTCTCCTTCCCAATCCGATTTTGATCCTTTCTTCAACATCTTGGAAATTGGTCTACTTATCTCTGCAAAGTTTGTCATAAACCTCTTAGGAGATTAACTTTCCCAAAGAATGATTGAATCCCTTTTACAGTTTTTGGCTGATGTACTTTATCAATTATGGCCACCCTTTCTGGATCAAAATCCTTACACCATCTTTTGACACAATATGGCCCAACAATTTACCTTTAGTAACTCCAAATGTACACTTCTTTGGGTTTAGAGAAATACCATATTCCAAAGCTTTGTTAAATTTTTTCTCCAAATTCTCACAATGTTCATCTTCCTTCTTGGAATAAGCTGTCAAGTCATCTTGGTATATTGCTAGAAACACATTAATGAAATCAGAAAATGCAACATCCATTGCTCTTTGGAATGTTGATCCTGCATTGGTAAGCCCAAATAGCATCCTTACATACAAATATGTTCCCCAAGGTGTTGTAAATGTTATCTTGTATTGTTCTGATTCTTTAACCATTACATGGTTATAACTTGAGAATCCATCCATCATTGACATAAGCTCACATCTTGTGACTCTTTGTAACATCTCTTCCATATTTGGTAATGGATAATTATCTTTTAATGAAGATACATTGAAATTTATGAAATCAACACATAACCTAATATATCCATTCTTCTTTCTTACATGTACCAAGCTAGATACCCATGATGAATGTTTGATAGGCTTGATAATACCAGCATCCCTCAGCTTCATCAATTCTTCCTGCATCTTGGGTGCTAAAGTAGGATTGATTGGTCTTTGCTTTTGTTTGAAATGCTTGGCACCTTCCTTTAATGGAATCTCATGCTCAAATAAATCTTCTCGATAAGCCTTCAAGTCATCATATGACCATGCAAAAACATGTATGTATTTCCTCAATAGGTTAATTAGCATCTTCTTGACTTTGGGTGACATTTTCCAACCAATGTATACTTTCCTTGGTTCTCCTTCAGTTCCAAGATTAATCTCTTCTAATTCCTTAGGATTTGGAGTAGTATTTGTGATTTTTGCCTTATCCTAATGTTCAAACACTCTTTCCAATACAACTAAACCTTTTGGAATCTTCTTAGTCTTCAACTGAATTACTTCATTCCCAAAAATTATTTCCTTTTCATGTATTGTTTATACAAAAGCACTGAAATCAATTTCTTGACCTTCATAATTATCTATGAAGTTTATAAACCTCAAGATATCTTCATCATCATTAAAAATTTGCCAATTTTTAATATTATCAAGAATTGATGGTTTGGTCATAGCCTCAACCTTTGATATTCCTACAAAAGTTATATCATTTGGCCTCAATGCTATGTTAGCTAGTAGGTCTTCCACTCCATTGTGACTTCTTTGTATCCAATCAATACCAAATGCATCAAAATTTTATTATTCATCCCGTACAACATTTTTGTACTCTTTAATCTCTTATTCTTTGATACATATTTGGATCTAATCTGGGATATGACTAACTCTGAATCTCCAACAACTTTAAGCTTCTTTATCCCGTGTTTCTCTGCAAGTCTCAACCCCAACAACAATGATTCATATTCTGCCAAATTATTTGTGCATATGAAAGACAACATGAAAGAAAATTTAAATGTTTTTCCATGGGGTGATACTAACAACACTCCTACACCTGAACCTTCTTTTGAACTAGCTCCATCAAAGTACATAGTTGAAATGTCCCCATTCTCTGATGATTTTTCAAATTCTTTATAAAGTGGTGCAGGTCTTTCTTCATCCTTTCCTAGAATATCCTCAACTATGAAGGCATTTATGTAAGTGTCAATGAAACAAGTCACCTTCTCATCTAGGTCATGCTTAATCATATGTGTTACTCTAGGTTCTCTATCAATCTTCATATGCTTTCCATCTACAGAAAGTTGCATAAGACAAGTCACACCAGGTAAAATTCCTCTCATAGAAGCACTCCACTTTCTTGATAACAACATCCCATACTAAGGTGGAATATCTACAACTAGAACATCAATTGTCAATTCCTTTTTAGGGAATGTTGCAAGTCTTTAAGGCAATACTTTGATACTCCCTATTATAGGTACCTCTCTTACATACATAGCATAACATTTTCCTTTAATAGTGTCAACATCCATACCCATATCTTCCATAATTTATACTGGTACAATAGTGTTTGAGGCCCAATAATCAATCATATAGTTTTTTAACTTATTTCCATTAATAAAATAACACTTAAAAAGAAAGGCTGAACATTTTTCGAGCATTCATTTATTGTATTCTCAAGATACATTTGGGGAATTTGTGACACAATTCCCTCCAACTCTTTATTTTTCATTTCAGTTTCACTTCTTTCTCCCTTCACATCATGAGAATTTTTTTCACGTTTAATCCTAACTGATGAAGCACTTTTGACCTAGGCCATGACCTTATCCTTGTGGTCACTAATTCTCAACATCTCTAATAAAGGGAATTTAACAGTAATTTGAGAAATCAACTACAACATATCTATAGGTGTGTAATCTAGTAAAATATAAGACATACCTGGCTCTTATTCACTCTCCTTTAATTTGTTTCTTATGTTGATTTGTTTCTATTTCAGGTCCTCTCCAGTACACTTAGCAAACTTCTCACTCACTTTGGTCTTCACTTTTAGTGAAGTGATTTCTTCCTTAGGCTTTGAGACCTCAGCCTTCTTAACCCATGCTTTATTTCTGACCTCGTTTATCTTGACTACATCTTTTTTATTATCTTCTTTCACTTCTTTACCCTTATGTTTGGACTCTTTAATGAAAAGACCAGAAGATTTTCCTTGATCCTCACCTATCATCCTATTTCTCAAATTGTAATTGCTTTTTACTTGGGCGGCCATAGCAATTGTTAATTTGGCAATTTGCTTATTAGAATGTTTTCTTAATGACATTGTATCTTCACCTTATTGAGTATTGCACCTCTAGTCATCAACATCACATTCTTCATCAAAAAACACTTGTTGGTGGTATGACTCTGTCCTTTGCCTCTCATCATCCACATCCAAATCTTGTGACTCATTATCTAAAGAGCAATCTACCTCTTCCAGATAAGAAGTAATCATCTAACAATCCATGTTATCATCCTAAAACACTTCATTCTCTTCACCCTCCTGTGATTCTTCATTGGAAATAATCAATTGTGCAACTCCACAATGCTCAGATGAATGTGGAGATTGACAAGAAATACACCATAGAGTATCCTCAATTAAATTTGTTGTACGCTTTTGCGAAGGGTTAGGAGTCTATTTCTCTTTCTTATTCTTTTGATTTTGTTGAACTGGCTTACCATCCTTCCAGTTAGTATTATAAGGGTAATTCTGCAATCTTGGAGGTCTATTAACCCCATTAAACTGCTAATTTTCTTGTCCACTACCTTTCTCATTCTTTGCAACACTATACTTGATATCTTTCAAGGTATTAAGTACCTTGTCTAATTTATCTTTATCCTTATATTTTGAATCTAAAGACTTCTATTTTCTCCTTAGAACTCTTAAACAATTTAGGATCCTCTCTTCTTCCAATCTTACCAGAGGCTTTTCTATTGCTCTCAATATTAACTGCCATCTTGAATGCATCTCTCAAATTTTGAGGATCCTTATCTCTAAGTAGGTATTCCATATTTCTATCAAATGCATTGAAATAAGTTGTTAGACAAACATTTTCTTCCAACCTTAAAACCTAAAACAATTTATACATAGCCTTTTGAAACCTTATGTTGAAGTCATTTACAACTTCATTAGGTAGCTTCTTTATGTTATTAAACTCATTCAACATAAAACTTGGATTAACCTTATCACCATATTGTTCCTTAAAACAATTTTCAAATTCCTCCCAAGAACTAATGCTTGTAGTAGGTAATCCCTTGTACCAATCTCTAGCATCTTTTATCAAAGATTGCATAATAGCTTCATTACTACATCCTCATACTCCATCTCATAGTCATTTAACTTATCAGTGAAGGCTTTTATATTCTGTTCTATTTTTATAGCATTATTTCTTGCAAACTTGCTTATTTTGTCTCTCAACTCATCTAGAATTTGGTTAGGGTAACCATGGATTCCATCGAAGTGTAACTGTTTGTATCTCTCCAGATGGATAGGCCTTCTTTGAAACTATCCTCCAAAATTTTGGCTACTAGTATTTGTTCCAATGCTTTGTGTCTTAGGAACTTGGGACTGAGTTGTGTTTTGAGGATACTTTGACCCTCTTGCCCATTGTTAGTAGTTCCTATAGAACTGATACCTTGGACATTTTGGCTAGGGACATTATCAATCTGTTGTACTTATGGGCCTGAACTAGAAATACCTTTAATATTGGATGGGCCAACAACAGATGAGGCATTAGTTTTTGTAGTCAATTTTAGGAAAGTTATCTTCCTCTTCATTTCTACTATGGAAGCTTCCATTTCTACTTTCTCTAACTCTTTTTTAAGAGCCTCACTTTCCTTTTTTTCCTTTTCTAGTTCCATATCAGCCTGGGTGAATCCATGTGAGGGCTGACTTAAATCTGGTGAACAAACAATCTTCTGATCATTGATCTTTATTCCAAATAACTTGTATTTACCCTTATCCACTTCAGTCTTATGGGCTCGAGGCTTAATAGGGTCTAATATATTTTGTTTGGGATCAATTTGGTCTTTAGGTTTTTCCCTAGAAATCTGTTTTGTTTTCCTATCAAGGTTTCCTCTCAAGACAAGACCCTTAGCACTTGGTTTTGGTTCTTCGTAATTAAAATCCTTAAGTGTGGCTAATTATCTCAATAACCTATCTCTTTCAATCACAACATTGACAACTTAAGACTTCTTTTCTTTTTCTTTCTCTTTTCTTAACTCAATTTGTTTTTGGATTTCCTTTATCAAAGTATCTACCTCTCCAAAAAATTCTTCAAGGTTTGGTAAAGTTATTTCAGATCCAGAGGAGTCATCTAGATCTATCATATTCATATATCCTTATGCCTAAACTCTCTCAAATGATAAATAAGTCTCTTCTGTAAGGCCCAGAGGAGGAGGTACAACAATGGTGCTTTCTCTTTGGTGACTTTGACTTCTACTCCAACCTCTTCTCTTTTTTGAGTATTGTACTTGTGTTACTTCTTTAGTCTATTGTTGCATTTCCTCTTGAATAGGTGTTTTAAATAATGAATCAAAAAATCCCATACTATCTGATTCGGAACCTTTAGAGGATGCTTCAAAAATTTCAAGAATAGGATATAAATAAGACTTACTTGCATTCATATGCTTTGGTATCCATGATGAGGGAGTATTGTTGGTTTTTGCATCTCTTCTTCTCCAATTCTTCTTCTGAGTTTTTGGAAGCTCACCTAGCATTTTCTCTTCTGGATGTTATTTCACGTAACTTCTGGTATTCTTTGCTTTACTCATAATGAAAGATCCTTTGAAATTTTTTGAATTTATTCAAGTATACACACGCACTAGCACAAAGACTTCAGAGTTGCCACCCAAATAATCTAGGGATACCAAATATCTGCAAATATTTGGCAATTTTCAAAGGATACATGCAAATCTTAGTTACTGATAACAATGTATTCTCACAAATAACCAAAAACACTCTACACAATAGAAAATGTGGACGACAAATATAGATCAGTAGAATCAATCTTCAAACCATAGAAAAGATGTTGAAAAACTTTATTCAAATTCTCAATGGATGACAACACTGAGTAATCTCACAACAACTCCCCAACAAAGTTGCCATTTTGTTGCTTTCCAAACAATATTTATGCTATCTAATGTAGAAACTAAGTTTCTCTTTCAATTATCTATGCAGGAGCCAACTCCAATACTCAATAATCTCCAGGACTTGGACCAACTGACAAGGATCCTAAGAAATCCTTCTGCACTTCGGGCTCTGCAAAATCCGGGAGGGTGATCACTTAGCGAATTTACAACCTCTACACCATAATTGCAAATAACACTACAACAAAGCAGATAGTCTCATATAATAAGGCTCAACACAAAGGGAGAACGCTGCAAGAATGGTTGATTCTACACTAATCCTCAACCAATTTGAGCATGAGATGACAACAAACATACATAAAAAATGAAAAGATATTCATTATTTATTAAGAAATATCAAGTGTAGTGTCCACCCCTTACTTTATTTTTTTTTATTAGAGTTGACTTTTATTCCATGCGTGATAGACTTATCTCTACTATTTATGATGATTTGGATGGTGATTATTCATGTGATTTCATGGATACTATATGCTTACTATGTGATAGATTATCGAAAGATTATATTGATCATGGATTTGATGTTGATTATGATTATGCTAACCCTATTTCATGATTATATTTGATGAGATTCTTATGAGATGTGTTTGACAATTATTTGATTGTCTTTGTGGAGAATCAATGTCACATCACTCATTGGGAGCAGGATGTGTTATTGCATAATTCTACCACTTGTCTGTTATATATATATATATATATCATTGTTGGTGGTTGCAGGACTTGCAGGTACTAGACATTTATTCCTCCTGGAATTCCCAGGTGTGAGCTCCCCTGGCATCACAAGTGCGAGCGTGTCCTTATCCCAATGGTAATATGTGGTTCCGGAGCTGACATGGGTTCCCTTCACATACTCTAGGTTTAAGTTGTCACTAGGCGCAATTGGTCATGTCAGTTTTTAGCTTGGCTCTTTCAGTTTTGGGAGTATGCTAGTATTGATTGACTCTTTTGGTATGAGGATTATTTATTTTGTGATTGATTTTATTGTCACTTGGTTATTATGTGGCATTGGATTATTTGTCTATTTGTTGAGATATTTGTAATTAGTATTATTTATTTTTAATTATTTGAGTTAAGCTATTTGAGCTTTTGATTATTTGATTTATAATTTTAAGAATTATAGTATTTATTTATTTAATAATTTTGTAAAGATTATTTAATTAATTATTAATTATTTCTTATAGTATAAATATTAATTAATATTTAATATTGGAAGCACTAAATTATTTAATGGTTAATTTATTTAATTATGTTTTCTATTGGTGAAGTATTTAATTAAAAATAGCTATAGTTCATAATGTATTGAATAATAATTCCTATAAGGCTATAGTTAAAATACTAATATTTATTTGGTGTTATGGTAATTATACCTTGGGATATTAAAATATATTTAGCCCACCTTCTTGTAATATATGTTTGTATTTCCTACCTACCCTATTCTCCTATTGGAGGATTTTATTTTGGGGAAACCATAGGATATGGCAAAAATATTCCAAAATGGAATTGCCCTATTGGTTGGATTTCTAGGGTTTCTTGTTTATTGTTTCCTTTTAATGGAATCCCTGGGACTGTTCATGGGTTCCATTCTTTGTCTTTGGATTCTCATTGGATTGCTTGGACATGGTTTGGAAGAGATTGGGGTTTGGATTTGGATTGCAAAACTTGTGGGCTATCGTTCAATGACCTACCATCACATAGGTTGCAGGTTGGAGGCCATACCCTTGCTGTTTATCTTTGTTTTCAATGTCTACAAGTGTTTACTCCATGAAGGTTTTGTGTGGGGAATAAAGAAATAGTTCATTTCATTCTCTCTACTCTTAATGGAAATGATTGGGAATCCCATGGGTTATGAGATCCTTATTTGGATGAAAGTTTGGAAGTTATATTTTATGTGGTTGTGGTGAATGCACGACATGGGATTTATATGTATTGAGATTTCTTCCATTCATGATGTGATAGTATTTGATTATTTTTTTTTTTGACATTTCTTTCATGTTGTTAAAGATTTAAGAGAGTTTGTGGATTTGAGAGGAGAGAGCCTTGTGAGCTTCTAGTTTGGCCTTGCTATGAGGAAGACTCAAAGGACTCATCTCCTTCTGAGACATTTTATATATTTTCCTTGTTTTAATGTGTTTTTATGTTTGGAATAAGTTATTGTTTGTATTTATATGTGTGTTGAGTCTATTTCATGATTTGGATTCAAGATTTGGTGTTTGATGATTTTTTGGACTTGCTGGAGATGTTTTTCCCTCTTGAGGCTTGTATTATGTTTTCAATTATAGTTCCTTGGGTTAATTTTATTATTTTATTTTGTTTACATATTCTTATATTCCATTTCGTGCCGATTCCAATGTGTATAAATATATCATATTTGGTTGATTATATTTCGAGCAGTTTTGATCCCGCACTTCAACAGTTTTCTGTCAAAATTTACCCTTTTTTTTCTATGCACTAAAGGAATGACTATATGCACTAAGATAATCACCCTATGTGCTAAGAGAGCACCTAGATGCACTAAGCTATCAGTCGTATGCACCATTATGTGTATTTTTAGGGTTTTGTCCAGTTTGAAGTTTGTTTGATGTCAATTGGATTTGGGGTCGTACCAGAGGGTTTTTGAGGGTATTTATGATGTTGTCTAATGTTGATTTATGATTGGTGATGTCTTCATATGATTTTTTTTGAGTTTTGTATGCATTTTACTCCATTTGAGTTGTTTGTGCTTCCTCTCTTGTTGATGCACCAAGAGAGAGATTGAGATTCTTGTCATTATGCGCCAACAAGTGGATAGGCCTTGCTGAGATTATTTGATGATTCATTTCAGATTTGATAGCATTTCTTATGGCCTTGATATGCTGATTTTTCCAAGAGGCTCATTGATTTTTGGTTCTCATAATGTTACCTTTCACATGTTTCTTGATTATGAATGAGATTGTTGGTTGCATGTGGATTGTTTATGATTTCAGATATATGTATGTTCTCAGATTTAATTATGATTCTAAAGCCTCTTGTGTTGTCATGTTTGAGACCATGTTAGGAGGAGTGGGCTTGCATGAGGTTCCTTGTGAGGATGCATGAAGTCTACACCACCAGGGCACATTGGAGTTTTCCATGATTTGTAAACAAGTGATAACATTGATAATGAATTAATTGGGATGGGTAATTATAACTTATTTAGACAAGATAATGAATAGTTGTGAGCCTCATGACTTGATCCTAGGGAGGATGTTTTAAGATAAGCATGAGAAGGTCGTGAAGATGGTAAACCAATCTCCCTTGATCTCTCATAGGTTGAGTTGGTTCCGCATGTGTATCACTTACCAAAAGGTTCCTTGAAAGGATGCTTGTAACATGTGATCATACTCCACTCCAACATGTGTTCCCTTTGATGATCTTATGACTATGCCTTGTTGATTGATAAGCCTTTGGGATTTTCTTGTTATGGTTGTTTGTGTTGGTCATATTTGCTCCATGCTTGTGAGAGTTGTTGTAATCTTATCTTTTGGTATTAAGTGTCAACCTAGATGTAGAGTGTGTGTTGGGACCCTGTGTCATCTCCTAGCACGGGGGGTGGTTCCTTTGGTTCCACATGGTCGGGTTGTTGGTGCTTTTTACCATGGGGTTTTTCCCCTTGTTGGTGTTCTTCATGTGTGGATGTGGATTCTCCTTCTTGATGGATATGGATGTACCTTGTGGCAAGTTTATGTAATGAATACGATGGAGTACATGTATGTAGTATCTTGTATGTGGTAGATGGAATCATATAAAAGGAAGAACTTTGTTCATGATGTATTGTAATGTAAAGGTATTTGTAAGTAGTTCATAATTGGTAGTTAGGGTATGTCATGATTTGTAAATGTGGCAATGAGATGTATGGCTATGTTCTTGTTAAATGAAGGGAATGATTTCATGTACCCTAATTTGGTAATGGTGTTGCAATTGAAATAGATATGATTTGTAATATGATCTAGTTTTATTGGTTAGAAAGGAATCCTATGGTTATTTCTTTAGACCATGATTTAATATGTGAAAGAACCTTGAGAAATGGAATAATCTTAAATATCAGTATTGAGGATGTTAGATAATATGGATAAGATTTAGATAATTATGCCTCTATGTGTATGCTTGGAAAATATTAGGATTCTTGTGTTATGCTTTGGGGATTATTGTCAAATTGGGAAAGTGGTTGCATGTTTAGTTGGATTAGGAAAGGAAACTATTGCTATTGGATTCATGGATGTGATTTTGGTGCTATGTGAAAACTACAATGTAATTAAGGAATTAGGTATGTGAATAGATCATGTTGGTAATTGGTAAATCATGATGGAGGAGACATATATGACCGTGCAAGAATTTGAATGTAAAAGAAAATTGGGATTGAAAGGTATTGAGGCTTTAGAATGAAATCAATATGGAATGGATTGATTTGCATAGTAATGGAATGTATATCATGCTAGATAAATAGTAAATGACTGGTATATGATGTAAGCCATGTACTTGTAATGAAGTTACTAGATTTATATTGTTATATGTTTGTAAGCCAATAAATGGACTTTATGAATGAAGGATTAGTGTGATGTTGTGCTTGAGTAAAAGAATAAGGTAATTAGTTTATTATATGGATTGAAGAATGAATTATAATTTATACTTTATGAGGAGATAATTATAATAAATGTAATGAGATCATGTTAGTATTAGAAGCGATGGAAGTATGTTTATATGGATTATAGAAGATGAATTTTACCTATGCATTAAGATTTCATCATTATGGAAAAGGAAAAGAGCATGTAGATAGGAGATGTTGGGTTAAAACACATTTGGATTTGGTGCATAAAATGAATGCAGGATTTTAGGGTTGTCTTGCATTTTAAAAAGGAATGTAATATGCTCGTAGAATGGTATAATGGTATTAATTTCATAATGGATAGATAAGCTAGTGGGTTGCATATCTCATGATTAGGAAATTAAATATGATGCATTAATTGAAGATAGAATATGTTTATCATGTGAGTAGGCTGTCATTATGGAAGTTAAATGAGTAATGACGTTGAAGTACCCTAGGGAAAGGTTAATGATGGTATGTTATTTCCTCTTGCGTAAATTAGTGAAATGTGAGATGATGTATGTTCATAATGTTTATATGGTTAATGAATGTAGTTATATGGAGATGTTTATGTATTACATTAGTTGTTATGAAAACTTAATTAGAAAAAATATATATATCAATTAGTATGATAGATGATTAGTTTTCTCTAGGGTATTTTGGTGGGCATTACATTTGGTATCAGAGCCCATGTTGCAAACACTAGGATCTCTGGTTAGTGATGTTGTTATTGGTCTTGTGAATGTGCTTTGATGTTCCTTTGAATCAAGTTACACCTTGAGATTTGTGTTGGAAGAAGTGTCATTGGAATTTTTGGAATCTTAGATGGCTATGCCTTGTGTTTCTCTCTAATCCCTTTTAGGGATCATAATTTTAAGCTAAGTGTGTATTCATTTCATATGCATGTCTCCAAAATGAGATGAATGTATATATGATCGTATCTAATCTTGCTTGCCTTGTAAATTTCTAGTGCTTACTTGAATGATAAAGGATGCACTCCTTATATATATATAAATAATTATGTTGTAGAATGAGGAAAGATTGTGTTTATCCTCTTAACTAATGCTATGCTCATAAAATTAGCCTATTACGTTGATCTTTGTACAAATAGTAAGATGAAGTGCTTGTATTATGTATTTAGGAATAATTTAGTATAGATCATGATGTGAAATTAAAGAACTTGTATGTGATGCATTGTTTATATAAAATAGCAGCTTAATAATCCCTCTTAGTTTAATCTCCTATGTGAAATATAAGGAAGTTAGCTAGTGATGTATGAGTACTCAATAGATCTATCAGTCGTTTGTATATGAGTGATTCTGCATGTAAGAAAATATTGTTTGAGAAAATCATATCTTTCAAGGATTTGGGATTTCTAGTTGCATTTGTAATAATTAGGAGACCTTATGGAAAGTTGAAATTGCATATCTAGAAAGAAATATGTAAGTATCTACATCTAACATGACTAGGAAATTCAAACTGACTATGCATAAATTTGTGTGTGTATTTATTGTGTAGCAGCATCCTTCCTTCCTCTTCTCTATTTTGGGTAAAAGATTCAAATACTTAGGAGTTTGTTGATATTAAATAAAAGGATCAAAAGCATCATTGGTGAAATGACTTTTCATATACTAAAGATAATTTTGGATGTAAATTTGCATTGAAGATTGAAATTTAAGTAGTTGTATGAATTTGTATCGGGTTTCTAAAAGTCAGTTTTCCTTGAAATGCTGAAAATACATATTATGTGAATGAAAATAATCAAGTAATGATAGGGAGTGTGTTTGAATAGAATGATGCATATATCTATGGAATTGTGTGACATTAGATAAAAAGGAAATAAAGTTTTTGCAAGTAGGATTGTGATATCCTTAATTTAGACAACTGGGAGTATATTAGGAGATTGCTATTGGTAAGAGGTATGGGTGTGAGTATAAACTAATATTAAAATTTTGGCTTAAGTAATGAGACTTATTTTCTTGTTTAAATACATGATTGAGTAAATTGCATAATGACCTTATGTAGGACATTCCAATCATCTATATGTTAGTAGTTATGTATAGAGAGGAATGATGTATGTCATAGCTTACTATCAAGTGATTAATTGAAGTTATAACCTTGTTTCTATTATAACTTGGTAAAAATGATCATGGAATAAATGAGATATCTTAAACACTAGTCATAGTATGAGAGTATTCTGTGTGCATGTATGAGTACATCAGTCGCTTTTTTTCTTCCTAGCATATGGCATCTTTCATAAAGAGTAATTGTCTAGACTTTTGTAAAATTGCATTGCATTAAAGATGATGTAAGGGATATGGATATATGAATAGAATAAAGGTCTTAAATATATATAGCGCACACTCTCTAGCACATTTAGGGCATTGCACCCTTGGATGTTGTGCAATGGTTACTCCCTTTGGTGTGACTAATGATGGTCACCTCGTGATGTGGGTTGGATGAGTTGTATATTTTTCATTGAGTTAATTTATGATTTGTGTGATGTATCATTGGGATTAATGTGTTTTTGAGATTTCTTTACTCTTGGGATGACCACTGATATCTTCTTTTTTTTATTTTTCTCTTGTGGTGGCACTTGTCACACTTAGATTTCTTGATTGATTTTGCTGGCAACTTTTATTCTTTCATAATTTAATGGATTGATTTGAGGATATTTCCTTTTGACCTTCTATTTGCTATCTTCAATGGTCATTCTTAGTGTTGATGTATTGTGGGCCCTTATCTTGAGTCAAGTGTTGTCTCTATCTTATTCATTTCGAACCTCTAATAGTGTGTGCAAGGGAGGATTCTGCGAAGAAGTGTACTAGACTAAGAAAACAATCAGATAATGTTGATATTAGTTGAGTAAATGAAAGGTGTTAATAAGATGAAATGTGTTGGTAACTTTTTCAATTTTATAATAGATAGCAGTGCCTTGGAATTGTGAAGTCTGTAATTTATGAAATAGTTAAATAAAAACCAATTGTTGATTTCTTGCCTTCAAAATCATTTGTGTATATATCATGTATAAATAATGGATTAAAGATACATTTGAATGATTCGATTGGATAAAGGTTGCACCTAATGTTATATCCAGAGTAGCACAATGGAAGCATGGTAGAAAATTAGGATATTTGAATGTCATGAATCTTGTTATTTTAGTAAATGGGTTCTATATGTTTGGTTATCGTATGATGTCTTGAATATATTTGACTTGAAGAGCCTTATTCCTGAGAAATTTTCCCTCATTTAGGCTTATGATATGATT
This sequence comes from Cryptomeria japonica, assembly GCF_030272615.1. Taxonomy (NCBI): domain Eukaryota; kingdom Viridiplantae; phylum Streptophyta; class Pinopsida; order Cupressales; family Cupressaceae; genus Cryptomeria; species Cryptomeria japonica. The sequence continues at coordinate 288,828,349 of NC_081412.1, forward strand.
TCTTCATTAATATAATATGTGCATATGTGTAAGATATTGTGTAAAATGTATATCCCTCTCTCTCTATTTGCGTGCAACTAGATGTTAAGGAGTGTTGCTATGCTTATTTGGTATGAATTATTATAATTTATGCTTATTGATGCTTAACTCAATGACTAAAAATATAGTTTTGTTGTGCAAAGTGTGGTTAAAATGAAGTTCCCTTAAAAATATTATAACAATTTAGTATATGTATTGTAAATATTAGGAATTAGTGATTCTTTTACCCTTGGGTAATGTGTTTATGTCAAATAATTGAAGCATAAGATCGAAAATTCGGTTGTCATTATCTTGCTTGAGCTAGAAAATATTACAACATGTTAATGTTAAAAGGAAGCTTTTGATTAATGTGTGCTAGTTGTCACCCTAACTCTTACGACTTCCAGGAGTAAGTCAAGATTAAGGGGGGAGGATGTAGTGTCCACCCTTGACTTGATTTGTTTTGATTAGAGTTGACTTTTATTTCATGCGTGATAGACTTATCTCTACTATTTATGATGATTTGGATGATTATTATTCATGTGATTTGATGGATAATATATGCTTAGTATGTGATAGATTATTGAAAGATTATATTGATCACAGGTTTGATGTTGATTATGATTATACTAAACCTATTTCATGATTATATTTGATGAGATGCTTATGAGATGTGTTTGACTATTGTTTGACTGTCTTCGTGGAGAATGAATGTCACATCACTCATTGGGAGTGGGATGTGCCCTTGCATAATTCTACCAGTTATCTGTTATATATATATATATATATATATCAATGTTGGTGGTTGCAAGACTTGCAGGACTTGCAGGTACTGGACATTTATTCCTCCTGGAATTCCCAGGTCCGAGCTCCCCTGGCTTCACAGGTGTGAGCGTGTCCTTATCCCAATGGTAATATGTGGTTCCAAAGTTGACATGGGTTCCCTTCACATACTCTAGGTTTAAGTTGTCACTAGGCGTAATTGGTCATGTCAGTTTTCAGCTTGGCTCTTTTAGTTTTGGGAGTATGCTAGTATTGATTAACTCTTTTGGTATGAGGATTATTTATGTTGTGATTGATTTTATTGTCACTTGGTTATTATGTGGAATTGGATTACTTGTCTATTAGTTGAGAGATTTGTAATTAGTATTATTTATTTTTAATTATTTGATTTAAGCTATTTGAGCTTTTGATTATTTGATTCATGATTTTAAGAATTATAGTATTTATTTAATTAATAATTTTGTAAAGATTATTTAATTAATTATTGATTATTCCTTATAGTCTAAATATTAATTGATATTTAATATTGGAAGCAATAAATTATTTAATGGTTAATTTATTTAATTATGTTTTCTATTGGTGAAGTATTTAATTAAAAATAACTATAGTTCATAATGTATTGAATAATAATTCCTATAAGGCTATAGTTAAAATACTAATATTTATTTGGTGGTATGGTAATTATACCTTGGGATATTAAAATATATTTTGCCCACCTTCTTGTAATATATGTTTGTATTTCCTACCTACCCTATTCTCCTATTGGAGGATTTTATTTTGGGGAAACCATAGGATATGGCAAAAATATTCCAAAATGGAATTGCCCTATTGGTTGGATTTCTAGGGTTTCTTGTTTATTGTTTCCTTTTAATGGAATCCCTAGGACTGTTCATGGGTTCCATTCTTTGGCTTTGGATTCTCGGTGGATTGCCTGGATTGGGTTTGGAAGAGATTGGGGTTTGGATTTGGATTGCAAAACTTGTGGGCTTTCATTCAATGACCTACCATCACACAAGTTGTAGGTTGGAGGCCATACCCTTGCTGTTTATCTTTGTTTTCAATGTCTGCAAGTGTTTACTCTGTGAATGTTTTGTGTGGGGAATAAGGAAATAGTTCATTTCATTCTCTCCACTCTTAATGAAAATGATTAGGAATCCCATGGGTTATGAGATCCTTATTTGGATGAAAGTTTGGAAGTTATATTTTATGTGGTTGCGGTGAATGCACGGCATGGGATTTATATGTATTGAGATTTCTTCCATTTATGATGTGATAGTATTTGATTATTTTTGTTTTTGAGATTTCTTTCATGTTGTTAAATATTTAAGAGAGTTTGTGGATTTGAGAGGAGAGAGTCTTGTGAGCTTCCAGTTTGGCCTTGCTGTGAGGAAGACTGATGGGACTCATCTCCTTCTGAGACATTTTATATATTTTCCTTGTTTTAATGTGTTTTTATGTTTGGAATAAGTTATTGTTTGTATTTATATGTGTGTTGAGTCTATTTCATGATTTGGATTCAAGATTTGGTGTTTGACGATTTTTTGGACTTGCTGGAGATGTTTTTCCCTCTCGAGGCCTGTATTATGTTTTCAATTAGAGTTCCTTGGGTGAATTTTACTATTTTATTTTGTTTACATATTCTTGTATTTTATTTCATGCCAATTCCAACGAGTATAAATACATCATATTTGGTTGATTATATTTTGAGCAGTTTTGATCCCACACTTAAGCAGTTTTATGCCAAAATTTACACTTTTTTTCTATGCGCTAAATGAATGAGTATATGCGCTAATATAATCACCCTATGTGCTAAGACATCACCCAGATGGGCTAAACTATCACTCGTATGCATCATTCTATGTATTATTAGGGTTTTGTCCAATTTGAAGTCTGTTTGATATTAGTTGGATTTGGGGTCGTATCAGAGGCTTTTTGAGGGTATTTATGATGTTGTCTAATGTTTATTTACGATTGGTGATGTCTTCATATGATTTTTTTTTGAGTTTTGTATACATTTTACTCCATTTCAGTTGTTTGTGCTTCCTCTCTTGTTGATGCGCCAAGAGAGAGATTGAGATTCTTGTGATTATGCGCTAGCAAGTGGATAGGCCTTGCTGAGATTATTTGATGATTCATTTCAGATTTGATAGCATTTCTTCTGGCCTTGATATGTTGATTTGGCCAAGAGGCTCATTGATTTTTGGTTCTCATAATGTTATCTTTTACATGTTTCATGATTATGAATGAGATTGTTGGTTGCATGTGGATTGTTTATGATTTCAGATTTATGTATGTTCTTAGATTTAATTATGATTATAGAGCCTCTTGTGTTGTCATGTTTGATACCATGTTAGGAGGAGTGGGTTCAAGTTTCGGGTACCTTTCAAATACCTGCTTTTACTTAATCAAAACTCATTTAAAACAGATAAAGAATAGTTGTGAGCCTCATGACTTGATCCTAGGGAGGATATTTTAGGATAAGCATGAGAAGGTCGTGAAGACGGTAAACCAATCTCCCTTGATCTCTCATAGGTTGAGTTGGTTCTGTATGTGTGTCACTTACCAAGAGGTTCCTTGAAAGGATGCTTGGGGGTCTAAATCTAACAAGAGGTTCCTTGAAAGGATTCTTGTAACATGCGATGACACTCCACTCCAACATGTGTTCCCTTTGATAATCTTATGACTATGCCTTGTTGATTGATAAGCCCCTGGGAGCTTCTTATTATGTTTGTTTGTGTTGGTCATATTTGCTCCATGCTTGTGAGAGTTGTTGTAATCTTGTCTTTTGGTAGTAAGTTTCAACCTAGATATAGAGTGTGTGTTGGGACCCTATGTCATCTTCTAGCATGGGGGGTGGTTCCACATGGTTCCACATGGCTGGGTGGTTGGTGCTTTTTACCATTGGTTTTTTCCCCTTCTTGGTGTTCTTCGTGCGTGGATGTGGATTCTCCTTCTTGATGGTTATGGATGTACCTTGTGGCAAGTTTATGTAATGAATACGATGGAATACATGTATGTAGTATCTTGTATGTGGTAGATGGAATCATGTAAAAGGAAGAGCTATGTTCATGATGCATTGTTATGTAAAGGTATTTGTAAGTAGTTCATAATTGGTAGTTAGGGTATGTCATGATTTGTAAATGTGGCAATGAGATGTATGGCTATGTTCTTGTTAAATGAAGGGAATGATTTCATGTACCTTAATCTGGTAATGGTGTTGCAATTGAAATAAATGTGATTTATAATATGATCTAGTTGTATTGGTTAGAAAGGAATCCTATGGTTATTTCTTTAGACTGTGATTTAATATGTGAAAGAACCTTGAGAAATGGAATAATCTTAAATATTAGTATTGAGGATGTTAGATAATATGGATAAGATTTAGATAATTATGCCTCTATGTGTATGCTTGAAAAATATTAGGATTTTTGTGTTATGCTTTGGGGATTATTGTCAAATTGGGAAAGTGGTTTCATGTTTAGTTGGATTAGGAAAGTAAACTATTGCTATTGGATTCATGGATATGCTTTTGGTGCTATGTGAAAACTACAATGTCATTAAGGAATTAGATATGTGAATAGATCATGTTGGTAATTGGTAAATCATGATGGTGGAGACATATATGACCATGTGAGAATTTGAATGTAAAAGAAAATTGGGATTGAAAGGTATTGAGGCTTTAGAATGAATCTAATATGGAATGGATTGATTTGTATAGTAATGGAATGTATATGATGCTAGATAAATAGTAAATGACTGGTATATGATGTAAGCCATGTACTTGTAATGAAGTTACTATATTTATATTGTTATATATTTTTAAGCCAATAAATAAACTTTATGAATGAAGGATTAGTGTGATGTTGTGCTTGAGTAAAGGAATAAGGTAATTAGTTTATGGTATGGATTGAAGAATGAATTATAGTTTATACTTTATGACGAGATAATTATAATAAATGAAATGAGATCATTTTAGTATTAGAAGCGATGGAAGTATGTTTATATGGATTGTAAAAGATGGATTTTACCTATGCTTTAAGATTGCATCATCATGGAAAAGGAAAAGAGCATGTAGATAGGAGATGTTGGATTAAAACACATTCGGATTTGGTGCATAAAATGAATGCAGGATTTTGGGGTTGTCTTGCATTTTAAAAACGAATGTAATATGCTAGTAGAATGGTATAATGGTATTCATTTCATAATGGATAGATAAGCTAGTGGGCTGCATATCTCATGATTAGGAAATTAAATATGATACATTAATTCAAGATAGAATATGTTTATTATGTGAGTAGGCTGTCATTATGGAAGTTAAATGAGTAATGATGTTGAAGTACCCTAGAGAAAGGTTAATGATGTTATGTTATTTCCGCTTGTGTAAATTAGTGAAATGTGAGATGATGTATGTTCATAACGTTTATATGGTTAATGAATGTAGTTATATGGAGATGTTTATGTATTACATTATTTCTTATTAAAAGTTAATGATAAAAAATAAATATATCAATTAGTATGATAGATTATTAGTTTTCTCTAGGGTATTTTGGCGGGAATTACATCAAGCCAAAGATTACTCAAATAAAATATTGATAGCTAGGGCAGTATTTATCCTAGATCAATGCCTTATCCCATTGGAAGATTGAATTCATAGTGCATACTGATATATGACAAAATGTTACCCTAGTATAAAGATCTAAGATATTATTTCCTTACAATAAATCTCACTTGTAACCAAACCTAAAATTTCTTATCACTATCGCTACGCAAGTCCTATCAATCTATAATTATATCCAAGCATTTTAATTAATCCATTAGATGAAAGCATGAAATAGAAATTACACACACCACAACATTGAGTTGAATGAAAAGAAACCTTTGATTTATTTCATTCAAAATATGACAGAATTGTACATTAAAGAAAAATAGATTTGAATTTTGTGCTTTTAAATTCAATTACCAACTCTGCCAAAAAACAATATACATTCCAAAGATTCATCAACTTCACAAAATTTGACACTGGACATTCTATCTATTTGCTCCATATTAGAGTTAATAAAGTGTTCTCAACTTCACCTATGACTCTTTACTAGGACACATTTGGAACCAAAAATTCTAGAAACAAGAAAAAGACCCTTCTACATGGCCTTGAATTCCCTTTTATAAAACAAGGGAGCCAACAAGCTTCAGGCTTGAGAAAACACACGTCACAAGCTAATTGGACCATTTGTGATTCTTGTTACAATAATATTCCTTAGTGGAAAAATATATTAACTATCTCTTGTAATATTATTTATGCTTGGCCTTCTTAGAAATTGCCGAAGATGATGCTAGTGCTAGCTCATGATGATCTAGATTCACTTCTTAAGGTAATAGTCACTGCAAGATGCCAAAACTAGGAACCGAGTTTCTATTCCTGACAGTAAGTAGCTAACTATCTGTTTCTACCTTATTCTTCATTTAAGTACATTCTCACCCAATTATTATACTCCTCTTCGAATGACCATTCAAAATTCATAACCTCATCGGTCTTCATCCTATATGGAGTATATTTAACAGCTACTTGGTTGGCTTCCCTCTCAAAAGTTTCAAAAAATGTTCTTGTACTTGTTAGGATTCCCACAAATACTGAGAGGGGGGGTTAATCAATATCTAACCGGTTATTAGATTTTCTTAACTTAAAACATGTAGAGCATATCAATACTGTATACTGATAAACAAGAAATAATGCAATAAATAGAGATAACAACAACCACATGAAAAACACACCATAACACAGTAGTTTAATGAGGAAACCCAGTGTGGGAAAAACCTTGGTGGGATTTGTGACCCACAATATACACTTACTAGCCAATAAGAGAATATTACTACTACAAGAGGGGCCTGCACATGTAGGAAGGCCAAGTGCCTAGAGCTCATTGCTCAATTACAAAATGGGAAGTCTCACTGACTTACAAAATAGATTATATAAATCCAATGTCTTGTACTGCTTCAAAATAGCATCTACTATGCCAGATCTAGTACCATTTTATAGCTCTACTTCATACATAAACCCTTAACCTATAATTCGCATAATAGGTCTGCCTTATTTCGCTTATATATTTTCTCCTTCTACTCTTACAAAATGTTCTACAATGATCTCTTATATATATGAGTCATTTTACAACTTGCCAAGTCAGCTTACAATGATTTTACATTAATAAAGAAATTATATTACAAACAAAATTCATGTCAGCTTCTGTGTCGGTATGCTTCCTTTTGTTGCCGGTGTCGATGGTCTGTGTGCCAGTGTAAAGTCTGATCTTGCTAGTGCTGATAAATTGTCTTGTCAGTGTCATAGGATTGTAAGGTTGCCATCAATGACAAAACCTTTAATCACCTACAATGTCTCATTGGAGTGTGCATTTGCCAACAATATCCCCCTTTGGCATTGATGGCAACACTCGTGAGAAAAATCCAAAAACTGTCATCCAAAAAGAATCTGCCGGTATTGTCTTACCAAAAAATGTGTACCAAAGGAATGTGTACTCCCCCTGAGTTAATGAGTCATTTTACTGATTATATTTCTCATTCCACTACTCCCCCTTTGGCATCACTGACAAAGGTTGTCAAAGTGTCAATAGAGTGTGGTTTCCTGCTTCATCCTTGTAACTGGTTGGTTACAATCTAAAAAAGATTTGCCAAAACCAGATTCAAGCTCTCAATGAACTTTTTGTTGTCTTTTATTGTGGCTTCTATCCTCTAAACTATACCAGTGAGGTGTTGCATTTGCTCTGCAGGTGTTTTCTGTCCTTGAATCAAGGCATTAGATATTTCTTTCCTTAACGAGGTGAGATAGTCCAATTTTGGACTAAGTCTCCATTTAAGATCTTTAGCCTTTCCTTTTATTCTTTCTTTGTCTCTTTCCAACTTTAGTAGTTCTTCCTCAAAACCTATTATTTTCTACTCAAAAACTGATAATGAATCAAATGAATTAATGAAATTATTAGCTAGTTGATTTATTTCTTCCTGTATCTTGCTGATTTTCTTGTCTATATCAATTGTCAGAAAGTTAGTTTTACATGTATCCCTATACAAAGTTTTGAATTCCTTCAATGTGTTACATAGTTCCGGTAGAAGTGTGTCAAATTACCTTGTACACTTCTTTATTTCTTCCACAAAGAATTTGTGTTTTTCCTTCTCTAATCTCTCCTTGAATGCTTCCTCTTTTATTTGTTCAACTATCATAGTGTTTTCAGTAATATACTTAGACAAAGTGTCAAGTTGACTCAAAGAATCTTGATTATCTACATTACATTTTGGTGCTATCATTTTCAAAATTGGAATGGTGTCATCTATTGCCTTGTAAGCCTATGAGCTACAATCTGTTATCTTCTTTATGGAATCCAAAAGATCTTTTGTTACATTAGTTGGTTTGAATTATGTACTTGAAGAGCCAACACTTTGTATTCCGCCAATGGGAGCAATATCCTTGCTTGTGGTGACCTCTGGTAGGTCAGTTTGTGTTTCCATTTCTTTAAGAAAAGGTTTGTCTTGCTCAGTTGTTGTTGGCGGCACTAACTATGTGTGAACCTGTTGCTGTGATGGAGCTTGTTGCTCTGTGTTATCATCTACCAGTTTACCTTCTGTACCATCAGTTACCAGTTTCTCATTAGCCATATCTATCTTCTCAGTTGTATCCTTATCTACCACAATATTGACCTTGTGAGTATCAGTGTCCACTGTGTATAATACCTCAGAGTTAGGATTTTTGTCCTCTTGTGGTATGTCGATACTCTCACTATCCGGTTGATTATCAGTAGTCACTACCGATGGAGTATCCAAAGGCAGTGGGGATAAGTTATCATTTATTTTTATGCTAGGTGGTCCACCAACCTTGTCTTTTCCCTTATCCTTATCCTTTTGATATACTTTGATGGGTTTAGGGTTCTATATTCTTCCTTCTTTTCCTTCTCTACAAGGAATATATCCCATGCATTAGCAGTTTCCTCTGGTACCTCATTCACTCTACCAACCATAAGTGCTACATGTCGGTGTGCAGTTGAAAATATTGACCGGTTAGCCTCAGAGATCAGATCATCTATCTCTTTTGGTGAGTTGACTAGATAAACAACAAGTAGTTTTTCAATTTTCATTTTCTTATCAAGCTCTACAACAACTTGCCTTCTAGCTTCAAGTCTTTTAAACAGTTCTATCGGTAATTCATCTACAACTTGCATTAGAAATTTCTTGTAAATGTCCAAGTGTAGAATTACACTGTTTTCAACTTTCTCCTTATCATCAACTGATAATGAATCATATAATTTATTGATTTTTTTCAGTTGTCCATCCTTTGTTATTTCATCTAGTAGTTTTTCAATTGGAGCAATGTTTTGTTGAGTCTTCTTCTTGGGTGTTAACTTCTTCTTCTTAGGAGTTATCTTCTTAGTTGGGGGCCTTACTACCTGTTGTTTCTGTCTGGTTCTCCTAGGAGAAGGTGTAGATACCGGTGAAGGTTCTCTTTTCCTCACAACTCTTTTAAATATAGCTGGCATGTCACTTTCTGAAGAAGTTGCTACCGGTGAAAGGTGAGTTTCTAGCTGTAGTGTTTCTAACTCATATTCAGTGATACTAGTTTGTTTAAGTGCATCTTCTTTGATAGCCTTTGCTTGCCTAGATCCTCTTCTTACTGTTGCTTCTACCTTCTTTACCCTTTTCTTAGATTGAATTTGATTCTTAATAGTCTCAGCACTGCCAAATACCTCTTCTTTAGGTTCTTTGGGTGCTTCCAGAAGGGCTTTTGCATATGTTTCAATTATGTTGTCATCAGTTTCATAACCCATTTCAGTAACCCAAATGGTTCTTGGGACAACTGCCTCCATCCAAATCTCATCCTTCTTAATAACAAAGCATATTTCATCCTTATACTTATTTACAATTGCTTGTGAAAGTCTGATTGTAGTATTCATTTGAGCCTTCAATGCCTGAAAGTACTCATTTATATTCTTTTCTCTATTTTCACCCATGTTATTTAGTAAATTAGACAACTGTTTGCCTACTGGTATATCAAAACCAAGATTATTATTATCGATACAAGGCACCTATTTTGTTATGTGCAGCAGTAAACAGACAAGTAGGTTTCCAAATCTAAATGTCCCCTTTTTGTCTTTCTTAATTTTTCCAAGATTATCAATAAGCTCATCTTTCAACCATTCACACACATCTATTTTTGCATTATCCTTGATCTTATCATAGGAACTCTTTATGCATAGGCTAGAGACTGAGTTTAACCTATTTGCATATGTCATTTTGTAGCCTAAAATCATGCTAATGAATCTGACATTGATGTCGGTTACGTCATTTACTCTTAAAGATCTCTTGTCAGATGTTGCACCTGTTAAGTTCATCACTACGTCATTTGAGACCTTCTTTGTCTTATTAGGCCTATTACCGGTGGAGGGTAACCCTATCACAGCCTTTACTACCTCTTTAATAATCTTGTGAATTGAGTCTAACCAGAAGAATTCACCATGAACCCCGCTTAAAACTATCCTTATAACATCCTTAGGAAAATTCGGAATACTGAGAATTTCAGTGAATCCTAGGGTTTCAACTATTTTGTGTTCAGGTTTCACATTATCAAAATCATCATAAATTACACTTATACATGCTCTTGATTTCCTCATCACCTAATTCTTCTATGTGACAATGAATGTACATACTAGGGTCTTCTGCAAAAACTACTCCTTTGGGGATTTGAGAAAATGCACCAACATTATCATCCTTCTTAGCAATTTCAGGAACTAACTAGAATACAGGTCTAGGGTGTTAAATCACTTTGACTATAGTAGGGTTTGCTATGAATTTAGGAACAAATGAAGAAGCCATGTATATAAATACCTTTATC